>NC_080427.1:64592530-64695030 GCF_029873635.1 Malania oleifera | reverse complement strand
ATAATTGACCCATAATTCCTTATTTTTAGAGTGTTTCATTTCCCTTTTTAAGCACGGTCTCCTTTCAAGCAAAAAAAAAAAACACAACTCGGTGCAAAAAAACTCCTTCATATGTGCCGTCTAGGGAAGGGGTGGACCACGATTATGCAGTCTTACCTCACATTTTTGCAAGAGGCTATTTCTACCATTGCACCAAGGCTCCTTCTCTTAAGCAAATGATGAACCCTATGTGTTACTTCTTATTGGATTGATTTTGTTTCCTATTCTAGCATTTAGGGGTGATATTCTCCCTTGATGGTAAGTTTTCTTCCTTATTTTTGATTTATTCTTATGCCCTTTTCCAACTTGAGAACCCTTATTGAATCCATTCTTGCGAGAATAGCACTCCCTACTACAGACTACGCTCGGAAAGGTAAATATCCAGCATTGAGCCCGACTTTCTATGCCCCCTTTTATAAGTTGGGCGAATCCACCAACTCATGTTGAATACGAATGCACGAAAAAACCTTCCCCCTACGCTTTTGGAGACTGCGGGGGAAGGGAACCAACATCAACTCGCTTTTGTGACTCTTCCTTTCAACTATGTACCTTCTACTCTACCCGTGGGTCTGCTTTGAGAATGGCCTACTGAGCACCTGCCTTGAGTATAATTACCTTGTCCCATCCACCAGTATGATTCTTGCACAACAGAGAACTAAACAAAGTGAGAGGCCGAGGAGCAGGGAAAAGAGTCGAGTCGATCAAGTAAGCTACAACTAATAAATATGTATATAATAGAAAATAATATTTTTATTTACAGCCTCATGGACGGACGAAAGAAGGGAAGTTACAGAATGGGGCAGTGAAGGCTCGCAAAGTAGGGCCTAACTCAAAACCCTCATAACCGATATTCCCGAGGTGAGAGAACCCTCATAATCAAGATTTCAAATGGTCATGAGGCAAATCAATATTAAGATTGATGGTCACTAGAATTAAGATCAATTAGGTACTATTCATGGCATCCTTCCCCTCACACAACCATACTTCTAAACGCAACTCAATGTAGACCAAATCTTACTAGTTACATGATTTTTACGATTGACACAGTGTACATAAATTGATAGTTAATTAGATGACTAACCATAACTAGATTAAATAAAATGTCACTGGTGACTCTATTATATTTAGAAGGATAGAAAACCCTATCTTTGCACCCATTTTTCTCGTCATCTGTCAAGAGTGTCAGATCCCTAAACATGCACATGTTAACAACCCTCATTCAGGCATCTCTTTCTAGTATCCCTCTCTATTTCTTGTTTATTTTTAGAATTCAAGTGGCAAAGCTATAAAAATTGAGTCATGAGAGATTTTTTGAGGTCGAGGAGGGGAAAAGGATCATTTTGTTAGTTGGAAGATTGTAGGCCAAAAGATAAGGAAGGTTTCAATTTCAGTATTTTTTTTTTTTTTTTTTTTGGTAGAAAAAAGAAACTCATTAGATAGTGAAAAAATGTACAACCAGGAGAGAAGATATCTCCTTAACGAAATCTGAGAACCCCCAAAAAAAACAAAACGAGAAAAACACAAAAATGTAGAAGGCAGCAAAACAAAATCAGCATGTCCCTAAGAAGAAAATGCCAATCACGCTGAACATCTGAAAAACACATTCCCTTAAATTTCCATTGCCCACACACCATAAAATGAACCTTTTCCCACACTAGCAAATATAATAACTTCTTCCCTAAAAATATGTGCAAGTTACACTCCTTCCACCAACCCCAAAACACTGCAAATAAAGCACAATTTCATAATGCAATTCCTTCCTTCTTCCTACCAAACCCCACAAAAGATATTTCCACTAACTCCTCCACTGTCCTCGGACAAACCCAACTTTCTCCAACACAATTGAATAGCTTGTTCCAAACCTTCCATGCGAAATTGCAATGCTAGAAAAGATGTGAAACAAATTTTGAACAATAAAAAAAAAAGCATATGTATAACATGAGAGAGAGCCTTTCATTGCTATTCATCCTATTAAGCACAACCAACTAAAGAAATGCTGTGATTTTAGGGGGATTTTGACCTTCCAAATTATTTTGTAGTGTGGAAAGGAGAAATTGGTACCAACCGAGAATTCACAAAACGATTTACAAGAATAAACACCCAAAGAATCCAACAACTAGGATCGACTATCAACTTCGGAAGATACCCCCACAATTATTTAACATAACCAACAAAGAAGACAACTCAACTGGTTCCCTATCATTCAAGGGTCTCCTCAAGTGAAAATCCCAAGAAGGTAAAGGGCCACTTAGGTCTATAGTAAAGAAGAAATGGAATCATTTTTCCCCGAGCTCAAGAAAAATAGGTGAGGAAAAGTGGTGGACAAAACAATTTTCCTCAACCAAAGGTCCTTCCAAAAATGGATATTAGAACCCTTACCCAAAACAAATTTTAGTATGGGGAATAAAGAGAGGGTAAATTTGGGAAATTGTAAGGACCTGACTCGAGAAATGTAGATTAAACAAATAAGAAAAAGGGGAAGGAATTCAAAAGGGTGAAAACAGCAAAATTCGTCGACGAGGCTCCTTCTCTCGTCGATGAACTCTCTTTTATGGCCCATCAGTGAGGTTCAATGGATCGTCGACGAGTGGATACCGAGAGATTTCTGGAATTTTGGAATCTCAGGCTCGTCAACGAGGCCAACTTCGTCGTCAACGAACGCCCTTCTTCTGCTCGTCGACGAGCATTCCACTTCGTCGACGAGTCTGGCCGGGTCAACTAAAGTATAAATATCTATTTCATTACTTCATGGTTAAGAAACACAAAAACTCTCTCTCTCTCTCTCTCTCTCTCTCTTCGATCCTTCGTTGTTCGTCACTCAAATCCACGATCCGACATTACTACGTGGATCAGGGGGAAAACCTCTACGGTTATAGTGGATCGGATATTCGTTTTGAGGATTTCTGGGTTTCATCCCAAAATCGAGGTAAGGATCTAAGTTCGTTTTTGGTTCGGTAGATCTGTAGTAAATAGGATTGTATTAAAGTATTGTTCTTTGGTTTACAGGTTTTGAGAACTCGGTTCGCTGTTTTGGAGCCATATAGTTCGTGTTTAAGGTTCAGGGAAATAAGTAAGGGGATTTGTTTACATCAATCATTTTGGAAAACTAAACCGCTAAAAAGTTAGCTTATGTATATATGCACGTATTGATTGCTTATTTGCAAAGTTTCACCAGGTAAAAATACAGGTTTTTTGATTTTACAATTTTGGTAAAAATGAGGGTTTTGGCATATGATCTCCAAACTTTTCAAAACTTCATTATTTGTATTAAACTTAACGTAGGAGATGCTTGAACCCCTTGTTTTCCGTTTTAATGTTACTTTTCGAGTTATATACTATATATAGCGGATTTTTTATCAAATGAGTGTGAAATATGATATGAAATGGAATATGTGAATCTGTTTAAATACGTATATGAACTATAGGTACTGGAGTTCCATTTTGCTATCTGAAAATGTGGAAAGCAGGTGCCAATTATATACCGAGCTTTATATGTAAGAAGGGTTAAACTGAGAGTGTGTGTGCCAGTTTATATCACCGTATGAATGAATGAGTTTGTGAAAATACTGGAACTATACAAGTGATTTATGAATTGGAAACAAGTTAATTTGGTTTTATCGTAAATTGTATATATGACATTGGGACCGTAGCTTGTAACTATGAGAGCCTTAAAAAGCTCAATGTTATATGAGAGCATTAAAAAGCTCAATATTATATGAGAGCTTTAAAAAGCTCAACGTTATAAGAAGCCTTAAAAAGCTTAAACGCAGTTCCGTTGCTATATTCTGGATACAGTGCAACCACACATCTGATTTTCAATGTGAGTATCGAGATAGTCGGCTGGGTAGGTGTGTGCCACTGGCGGATTAATGGACCAGATGGATTCAGTCGAAGTATAGTAAATTGCACAACCTGCACCACGGGTTAGTGTTGGCATTAGTTATGAAGTTTCTAAGCTAGACAGTGTTCGAAATATGCATATACATGATTTAAAAACTAAACTAGGCAAAGTCACAGGTTTGAGTATCGGGCATAGGGATTGTACAGTGTATGGGCCTGTACCCTACCCTAACCTCGGGAACTCTCGCTTGCAACAATGCTGAATTATTTATTGCAGAAAATATATAAATATAGTATTAAGAATATGTTATATATGTAACTGCTTTCTATTGGTTTGAATATGCATTGTCACACACTAATTTAATATCTTCCACCTTACTGAGAAGTGTCTCACCCCAACATACAACCTTTGTTTCAGGTCGTGCAGGATGTCGGTCCTAGTTGCTAGAGGGACTTGGAGTGTCGTATTGTGTTTAGATTACATAAGTGTTTTGTATATGTAATAGACTTAGTTCAGAATGTCTTTTTAGGGATTGTAAGAACAGGTTATGTTTTAAGCACGATCGTATGTATGTGAGGATACAGTTAGAAACTCTGGTTTGTCTATTAGATTCCATATGAATGTTTATGTTTCCCGCTGTGCATGAGATTTCAGATCAGTATGAAACACCCGTATGTCCCTATTCAGGGCGGTTTGTATATGTATGTTTATCAGAGACAGATGCATCATACAGGTGTAGTAGCACTCCGGGGCCATATAAAGGGTCGGGGCGTTACATAAATAGCTTCCCAAGGACTTCCAGAAGAACATCTAGAACCCAAATTAGTATCCCACCAATTCCCATCAAGTCCAAACTTTCTTTTAATAACTTTATGGTACAAGGAAGAAACCTCTAGTGGGAACCACCAAAGCCATTTAGCCAAAAGTGTTGTGTTCTTAGACACCCAAATACCAAATTATCACTAAAACCACCTCCCATCTCACCAAATGATCCCTAAAACCCCCTACACCTGACCAAAGAAAAGCTCTCATAATTCTCTCAATCTTACTAGCAAATCCCGCTAGAATTTTGAAAATATAAAGAAAATAAAACAAGATACTAGAAAGACAAGCCTAAATGAGAGGAATTGTACCTCCCTTCCACCCATCTAAACGCTTGGACACTCTATCCACCACTGGATCCCAAAACTAACTGATCTAGGGTAAACCCCCACCCCCCCTCCCCCCCCAAAAGGACATGTATTTCATAGAGATATCCTCCTTTTATTTCTGTAAATTTATTGTGCTAATGGGTGCCACATTGGCTATGGGAAGATATTTGGGCGGGTGATGCTGTGCTTTTCACTTCTTTTATTTGTTTGTATAGGCTAACTCTCATCCTTTTCTTATTTCAAAGGGAAATGAACTCTCAGGATTTTCAGTTTTGTAGATCTTTCAATGATAGGGAGGTGACATCTCACCTCATTATTATGTCTGGAGGGTAGTCATCCTTCCTCTAGGAGGGACCATTAGTTGTGGATTCTTAATTCTTTGGGGGAGTACTCTTGCAAGTCTTGCTCAGAGTATTTGACCCATAAAAGCATGTCTTTCCTGCTCAATTGTACTACTTGGAAGGCCAAAATACCCTTAAAGATTAAGCCTTTTATTTGGTTAGTTTTTTGTAATAGAGTTAAGACTAACAATCTGTTCCAGAGAAGGCAACTTTTCAAGGCTTTATCTCTGGATGATTGTTCTTTATGTTTTGACAGTTCAAAATCCGTTTCTCACCTGTTCATTGTCCCTTTTCATGGAGGGTGTGGAATTTATTTGGTCTATTGGATAGAGTTGGGTTTGTCCAGAGTCTGTGGAGGATTTATTGGCTATCTCTTTTGCAGCTTTTGGGAGTAGGGTTTGGAGCAGTGGATGTGCAGGTTTTTTGCTACTTTATGGGGTGATGTGCAAGTTTTTTTGCTACTTTGTGGGGGATCTGATTAGAGTGGATTGCTCGTATATTCACAGGAAAGATGTCTTCGTCTATGCTTTGGAATAGGATTCATTATATGTCCTTTTTGTGAGCTTTTGCAGCTAGTTGCTTACTTGTTTCAGAGGACTGACTTCCCAAATTTACAGCATGATCGGTAGGCAGTGCTGTTTTTTTATATTTTTTTCTTTTTTGTTCTTATATCTTCTAAATACGATTACTTATGCTTCTTTTTGTACCTTCTTTTCTCTTCAATAAGATATCATCCTTTTCTAACAAAAAAATATATATTTCATTACAATTTGGAAAAGATCTATATTGGAACACCCGAACTTCACTAAAAAAAATACAACTTTATCTCCACAGTTTATTATAATTTGGAATAATTTTGTAGTTTGCCCTCCAATTATTCTTAAATTCTTGAATGATCAAATAACTGCTGTTTACTATGCAAAACTTTTATAGTTTGGCCACCTGACTCCATAAACGTTTAGTTTCACTCCCACATGTTTCTGCATCAATACAGCCCTGTCCAAAGACAGACATAGCCAAAACAAGTCATGACATAATGATAACATATTAACTAACTTAACATCGCAAAAGTTTTATACTAGTCAAGCAACATGTATTTTTATCAAAACAAGAGTTTTGACTTTTGACATTAAATATTTACAGCATAACAGAATAATCTGGCCAATGGAGGTAGATAAACCTTGGCCTCTTCCATCTCAATACTAGCATTGTCGAGTCCATCCAACATTGAAGAATCCTTGCTAACAAGTGAGACCTTAAGAAAGGACAACCAAGTCAGTTGCATAAACTCTACATCAAGCAACCAGTCTCAGGAAACAGTACAAACCAGGATTGGAGTTAGCTGCCCTTCCAAGTCGAGAAGGCCTTTGGCAAAGGCAGCTGCAGACATCTGTCAACAGATATAACATAAGAACAATGCTGAAGCCAAGAACCAAATATTGCATAAAGTTTGCAATATAAAATTGAAGCAACAAAGCACATAAACTATAAGATGAAGCAACCTAAGATCAAAAACCAAATTAGACTACTACTAATAAGGCAGTACCTGTACACGACCCTCATCTGAGCTGTAAATTTTTAGATCATGACGATACGTACTATGGAGGCGAAGCAGACCAGTTCCTTCACCTGCATTTTTATTCAAAGAGGAAAAAGAAAATGGAAAAGCACATGAAGATTTAGATATTCAATAACCTATCAAAAAAAGAAAAAAAGATGGACAAATCATATATAAAACAGTGAAGTCTAGCATATTAGTAAATGGCCATGCAAACCTAAAAGTAGAAACAATTAAAAAAACTTCTTTCTATGGAAATTAAGGACATTCATAATATTGTTCTAAAACATCTATTTCTACACAAGGATAGAAAGCTAAACAGTATCACCAGAGACCCACAATAGTTACATTTTAAAATGTGAAACAATGAAATTGTCTCTCATTTTCACTGTCACATGATCTCAAGTGCACCATCGATTCCATGGGTATTTTGTGATCATGTTGCCAGCAAAACTCCAGTATTGCACTGGCCGCCACTCATCTAACAATCTTTGGCATGCAGATCACCATATGATTCCACATCCAGTAAAATCAAGAGCATACATTAAACACTCTACTTCAAGCTGTGCTGTTGTTTTGATTTTTCTAAGCCTGTGGCTGGTCTCCTACTCACTTCCTCATCCCTGAAAAATCCACCCTTTCAGTAAGCCTAAGCAGTTTCTGTTACCCTCTGGTACCGTCCCTGACTGTTACACCAGTATATTACAGCTGTTGAACACTTAAACTGCTTACACTATCTACTGAGGTAATGACAAGTCCACAGAGTCACAGACACCAGAATTGATCAAAGCATTCTCTGATACCAAACTTCAAGCAGCTAGTTAAAAAATAGCATATCAGATGCAGTAATCAAAGTATGAAACTCCTCGTTTGATTGCTAGGAACTTGCTAATGGTTATTTGGTCATTTAGTATAAATAGTATGTGTTAGACTTATGTAAGGATATTATGGTCATCAGTATTGTACTTGACATATATCATAAATAGAGGGAGAGACCTATCATTGAGGTTAAGCCTTCTATTTTACCCAATTATTCAACATGGTATTAGAGCAGGATTCAACCTAAGCCCTGCCACCACCACGAAACCAAACCTAGTCATCCTATGCAAATCATTCTGTATAGGAGGATCAACCATTCCTACAGCCTAGAAACAAGTCCAGGGATTACCAGAAAACTCAACCCTCGCCAGAAAATTCCCTGGCCGTTGGTGCCCTTCTCAGAACCTTCAAAACCCTTCCATATTTCACAAAACCAACCATATAAACAACAACAGAACCTTCCGATAAGTAGATCTGCAAAACCCCATCACCAGAAACCTCCTCACACGCACCCATGTGACAACCGACTGCCGATGGTGCCAACCCACATGCTGGCATGTGAGACAAATTCTGGCCACCTTTTTTCTGCATTGTTTTTTTTGCAGAATGTCTTCATTGCTTCCATAGACCATAATATCAAGCTACTGGGCATGTTCTTTTGATTATAAAAAAAAAAATACAACCTTTTTCAACCATGCACTCGTAGCAATCCGGTGTTGTTGTTTGCCACTAGTAAAGTTCATTGGTGAGCCTCTTGGAGCAGTGGCAGTGTTTATACATTGATTTTTGTAGGGGAGTGACAGTGCTATGTCCAGTTGTTGGTGCCTTGTTTCAGGTTGAATCAGTGGTTGACTCATTTTTGTTTGTTTTGGTTGGTTCGTAAGTTCACTTGTAGTTGTTTCAGTTGGTCCAAAAGTTCATTTATGGAATCCCAAGAGCATTTTATTCTGTGTATTTCTGATTTTCTGCTGCATCGAGGTTGTGTGTGTTGAGATGGCATCCTCAAATCCCAAAAGTGTGTTTCCCTCATTTGGCACTTGTTCAGGTGAACAATGTACTATAACTGTCTCGGAGGAAGAAAAATCAAGGTTCCTACAATATCAAGCATCCCAACAAGCATCTCATCACATTGCATCTTTTGCTCAGAAGGGTAATCCTACAATCTATGTGTCATTTGGTATCTCTCCCAAGGGTCCTTAAATTATCAACTCTACTAGTATTGACCATGCGAAAAGTGTAACCAACTTCTTTTCTATTCTCCAATATCCTAAAAATCTACCTCAAGTTAACCTTATTAGGATGCGTTCACAACTATAGTTAAGGGGATAGGAATAATAAATCCTACTCCCTCCATCTCTCTTTCTTCTTTCTTGTACATTCCTAAGTCCCCTTTCAATTTCAGGTCAGTTAGTAAGCTTGCAAAGGCACTAAATTGTTTTGTAACCTTCTTTCCTGATTCTATGGTTATTCAAGATTTGAAGACAAGGAATAAAATTGGCACACAACGTGAGGTTCGTGGACTCTACAACTTTGAGTTGCTCTCTTCTCCCATTGCCAGCACAGCCGCTCCTACACCACTTCAAATCCATCTATCCTAGGGTAAATTGAAACAGTTAGTTCCTACTTTGTGCTGTGTCTAGTCTTGAATGTGAATCTTGTCAATTGGGAAAACATCATCATATTCCCTTCACTTCCTAGGCCAACAAACAGGCAAATAGTCCTTTCATGCTCATTCATTATGATATTTGGGTACTAGTCGAGTCACATCAAAATTGGGGTTTTGACACGTTACATTCGTCAATGACTACACCAAGATGACTTGGTTGTATTTAATGAAAAATCATTCTAAGTTGTATACTATTTTTTGTGCCTTTTGTTCTCAAATAAAGACTCACTTTGAAATGCCAGTCAAGATACTTCATAGTGATATGTTAAGGAGTACTTGGTACCCAATTCAAAACCCATATAACTGGTATGATCTATCAATCATTTGTGCCCACACTCCACAAAAAAATGGAGTTGTGGAACAGAAAAGCAGACATTCTCGAAGTCATTCGTACCCTATTGTATCAAATGAATGTTCTCAAAGTTTCTTGGAGCGATGTTGTGCTCATCACCTACTCTCTCATTAATGAAATGTCACCCTCTACCTCAGTGGTAAAATCACATATTCGGTTACCTAAGGCTCCTTTGTTCTCTCTTCCTCCTTGTATATTCAGTTGTCTATCTTTTATCCATCAATTAACTCCAGGAATGGATAAGTTGTATCCTTGTGCTATCAAATGTATTTTTCAGGGGTATTCCTATACTCAAAAGGAATATTGATGTTATAGCCCTACTTTACATCAAATTGTTGTCTCCTCTGATGTCATATTTTTTAAGTCTACACCATACTATCCTAATTCCTTTAGTCCTATTGACCCTAACGAGTCCCTTCCTTTGCCTTACCTTCCAAATCCTAAATTAAAATTTGTGTCCGATCCTCCTACATCTTCATCCAGTTTGAGTCCTTCTTGTCGCTCAAGGGAGGAGAGCCTCCTCTACCTTCCAATTCTACGCCTTTAGTTCCCTTGTTAGATAATCCTATTTCTTAAGATCCTAATCCTCCCACTGATGTTTGAAAAAATAAACATAGTCATACCCAACATCCGATCTCTAATTTTGTTTGTTATGATTTCTTGTCACCCTTATATTACTTTTTCTTGCTCTTCCAACTCTATTTTTGAAGCCCTATCCCATTCAAGGTGGAGGAATGCATGATTGAAGAGATGCATGTAGTACAGGATAGTGATACTTGGGAGCTGATACCTCTACCTCTTGATAATTCTGTGGTTGGTTATCGTTGGGTGTACACTGTGAAGGTCAATCCAAATGGTTCATCGCTCAATTGGAGGCAAGCCTGATAGCTAAGGGATATACTCAAGTGTATGGTTTGGATAATTCAAACACATTGTCTCCAATTGTTAAACTTGCTTCACAAACAACAGAATTTATCAAAGCATTCGATGATATTGTGATTGCTGTAGATAATCAAGACATCCAAGATCCAAAGCTTTTCCTATAGACTAAATTTCAGACCCAGGATTTGGGACCATTTAAGTACTTCTTGGGTATAGAAGTATCGAGATTTCATATGGAAATAGTCTTGTTCTTTTAGATGAGACTGGGTTGTTGGGATTCGAACCTGTTGATAGACCCATGAATGCCAACAGCGTTAGTGCCAGATATGTATGGGTGCTTTTTTGCCTAACCCAAGACAACATCGGAGACTTGTTGGGAAGTTGAATTATCTCACAATCATTCAACTAGAAATATATTTTGGAATAAGTGTTGTGAGTTAGTTTCTTGATTCTCTGAGAACAAGCTACTAAGATGAAGCAATTTGCATTTTGAGATATCTCAAAGGTGCACCACAAAGAGGCTTTTATATCAGGATTGGGATCACTCATATTCAGGGATATACAAATGCAAATTGGGCTAGGTTACCTTTCAACTGAGGATCAACAATTGGGTACTATATCTTTGTTGGTGGTAATTTAGTTTCTTGGAAAAGTGAAAAACAAGATGTAGTGGCTAGGTCAAGTGTTAAGTCAAAGTATAGAGCTATGGCTCACACTACATGTGAACTTGATTGATTGAAGATCATGTTGGATGAATTGAGTTATTCACAATCAGCTTATGGAGTTGATGCGTGTGATAATCGAGCTGCTATTCATATTGCCTCCAACCCAGTCTTCCATGAGCTGACAAAACACATTGAAGTTGATCACCACTTTGTTTGGGAGAAACTTGTACAAAAGCTCATTACAACTATTCACGTGAAGTCTGATTTCCAGCTTGCTGATTTGTTCACTGAAACCTTGGGAGTGGTAGTGCAAAATTCATTTGTAACAAGCTAGAAGCATATGATATGCATGCTCCAGCTTGAGGGATAGTGTTAATGGTTACTTGGTCATTTAGATTAGAATTATTAGTGTGCGTAGCCGTACAGAGTTATGATAGTAAGTGTGAGTTAGTAAAGGTATTATGGTCATTGGTATTGTAGTTAACATATATTATAAATGGAGGGAGACACCTATGATTGAGATTAGGTCTTCCTTTTTTTACCCAATTACTCAACAGAACTAAAATGCAATTTTTAATAGGTGTGAAAAGAATTGGTAATATAAATATGGAGGAATATTAAGATAATGGGGAAACTAAGAAAGGAAGTGATGCAGGAGCAGCATCAAGGTTCTGCAGTCATGGAGAAATTTGAAGAGAAGAAAGGGAAGGGAAGAGAGAGGAGATACAAGGGGAAAACTCACGTTCAATTCCAATTCACATTCATCAATAACTGCCTACAACATGGCTTTCACACACTATTTATAAGAAATTCTCTTTGCAAATTACACATAAACCCCTAAAACTACATTAGATTATAAATATACCCCTACTTTACACAAATATTACAAACAACCCCCAAATACACATAATCCTATACTAATTAATACTAAACACATGTAATAAACTACTAACTTAACCCCGCCATTCCAAATGATGCAGGGGCAACATCAAGGTTCTGCAGCCATGGAGAAATTAGAAGAGAATAAGGAAAGGGGAAGGGAACAAAGAGGAGATACCAAAGGAAAAGTCACGTTTAATTCCAATTCACATTCATCAATAACTGCCTACAACATGGCTTTCACACACTATTTATAAGAAAGCCTCTTTACAAATTACACATAAACCCCTAGAACTACATTACATTACAAATATACCCCTACTTTACACAAATATTACAAAAAAAAACCCTCAAATAGACATAATCCTATACTAACTAATACTAAACACAAATAATAAACTACTAACTTAACCCCACAATTCCTTAACCCAACTCTTCTTAATTATTTTCCAACAAGGATCTTCCCAAGGTCTTGCTTCTTGTCCTACATCAGAAACAGTATCCCTTTCTCAGATTTTGAAAGGCTACTTTGTCCCAATGATTCAACAACCTTAATAAAATGCTAAAGAACACATTAAAGTACGCTCATCCATCAAAGTCTCTCCAATCTCCAGCCAAGGGTTCCACCTCAATCTTAAGTCATAGAATGGAAAAATCAATAGCAAGTCATGACTATTCATCTGATGACTTGTACTCTAATTGGATACATCAATTTTAACTCTCTCTATCAAGCTTTGAATAGGATATTCTGTTACAGAAGCTTATATGAAAACATGCCTCGATATTCCTAGAGAGTTTAACGCAGACTCCAAACAGTAAATAGGGTACATTTCAAGCAACAATCATCAAAAGCCAACTCTACCCTTAACCTATCAATTCAACATCTCCCATAGAAAAACCAGCAACAATGGACAGTGTCATAATACCGCATTAATACATATACAGTGTTCTCCTGGGAAGGACTGAATCAATCTCTAAGGTGTCCATGCTATGTTCAGCCACTCATGATCCAGATCCGACTCCACAAGGATCTCAAAAGCCATTTTTAAAGGACAGAAAAGCAAAGTCAAGAGATAGTAAAAGGTTACTGAAATGTCCTTTGCATTCTTCGAGGAACAGTAACTAACCTATCAAAAGATCAAAATGACCATAAAAGAAACAGAAAGTTACGCAAAGGAGCATAGTTACACATACAAAAATGTATTTTGTTATTTCAAAAGGTTCCAATATGTAAAGAACCAATATCTTATATTCAAAGCAAAATCAACTCAGGAAAGCTGGTACCAACTTGCTGCTAGTTAGCAATTCTTCGAAAAAAATTAAGAGATTTTAGCAAACTCCCATTCAATATCATTGGGGCCTAAAATTTCTAGAAATAACAAATAATCTGCAGACATTCTGAACCCGGATGAGGTGAGCTTTACCACTTAGAGACGTTGAAAACATTCTAAAATGCGTAAGAGAAAAAAAAATCATCAGACATATAACCTGGATATATGTTGTTTCGGAAATATCTACCCAGTTCTTCAGCCTGCAAAAAGGAAAGACCAAGAATTTTTTTTTATAATATGTAAATCATTATGTTATAGCTACCTAAAATATGTACTAAACACAATGCATTCAATTCCTCTGTATGTGCTAGTATAATCCAGAAAATCTCATCATAGTTCTTTTTTTTCCTTCTTTTGGAACAAATCAATCTGATATTTATAGTTATAAATGCAAACAAATATACAGCAACACAGAATTATTAATAATCGCCACCTGCTTTCTGCCAGCATGTGTAAGAACACCCCCATATTTAAGAACCATTAGTGCTTCAACAGGTCGTTCTTCTTCACCATCACCATTACTTTTTGAAACCTTAACCCACTTTAATGGTTTCAGTTGAACCTTCCTATAAATACCAGAGAAATGTCCCCCCTGGATGCCAAAAATATTGGGATGAGACAACAAAACATAATAAAAGTTAAAGGTAATATGATGTTTTAATTAAAAACATGGAGGAGTTTCATCCCAGTTGTCATTTCAAAGCTAGCATATGCCACATGTTCTCTTCCATGTAAATGTAAATAATAATGCTAATACAGAAGCATATGATTTCTTTATGATATTCAATTTTTAAAAAAATTATTATTATGGCATAGTAGTACAGAATGTAACAAATGCCATCTAAAACTCCCAAAAGAAAGCAGAGGTTCAAAATTAAAGAGTGGCAGTGGCAGAAAAATAAACATGCAAACTTGTACATTTTTTAATGCAAAGCAAATACACCTGGCAATTGAAATGTAATAGAAATGCATGATTCAGACAAAAATCACAACATTTTCCCTTTGGAACGTTACATTGAAATAACAATCAAAGGAAAACATCTACATTAACATTTCAAATGGAAAAGTCATTGCTTAAACCCACCGAACTTTAAAAACTTAAGTCAATGTTGAACATGAAAGATGCAATTTGGTTAAAACATAACATCATCAATATTTTGGACAGCTATCCTCTGTCCTTCCCTCTCTTCCTTCTAAGTTTTGGACCATGAAACAATGATTGGTGTGAGGCTATGCATAACAGGGGCTAAACAGCATTGTATTCTACATCCAAGTACTTCTTTCTCTCACAAAGTTTCCATCAATGATTCTTTTTCCGAAATGGAATACAAACTTCTTGATTCCTCACCTTTTAATAATTTTTTTTTTCTGAAAACTTTATTGAAAAGCCATCAAGGGGATGCCAGCCCATGGTAGCAAAATCAAGCACCCTGAATGGTGTCACACAAGTCAAAGATTACATCAAAATCATTAATAAGTCCTACTATGCCAGCTATTGACCACAATAAACCAGTGTTCTTTGCTAATTTGGATTGTTGAGGATGAATTTTCGAACACTTGCCTATTCCTCTCTTTCCAAATGCACAAGAAAATTGCAAGGCAAATGAGGGACAAAGCCTTTCTCTTCACTTTCGTGGCACAAATCCCTTTCCAAGCCCAGGGTTCCCCTCCCACAGAGTTACAGATAAGTAGACAACGCATCTCTGTCTGATCAGATTCAGCACCATATTCCAGGGATTCCTTGTCCAAGCACAGTGAAGGAGGATGTGCTCAACTGATTCTGCGTCAACCATGCAAAGGGGACATCTATTGACAACTGACAGCCTGCTTCTCTGCAAATTATCAAAGGCCAAAATCTTACCATGGGTTGCCTCCCAAGCAAGGAAGGCAACTTGGGGCTGAGGTCATCCAAATTTGAGTCCAAGGGAAAATAAAGTTGTTTGAGATCAAAGGGAAGAGCTTCCTGTAGAAAGATCTAACAGTGAAGGCCCCTTTCGGTTCTGTTATGGTGTTGGAAACTGTAGAGAAAGCTGTAGAAATCCATGAGCTGGTTGAGTTCCTAGTCGTCCACATTTCTAAGGAAGGGGACATTCCAAAAGAGCCCCTGATCTGAGGTTTGAAGGTGTTGACTGACCTGGGCATCTTTATCACATGCCAAATTATAGATGGCTGGGAATAGTACACTAAGAGCTTCTTGATCACACCACAAGTCATGCCAAAAATAAATGTTGTCTCCCCTCCCCACCTGAAACCTGGTACAGGAAGCAAAATCATTCCAGCCTTTCCTGATGAAATTCCACACCCCTACACAGTGTGGTCCTTCGTAAGGTTGGGAGATCCAACCATTATGTTCAAGCCCATATTTCACAGCAATGATTCCTTGCCAAAGGTGATCTTTCTCAATCATGAATCTCCATATCCATTTCCCTAATAGGGCTATATTGAAAATGTGGAGGGACTTCAAACCCAAGCCTCCTAAATGTAAGGGTTTTTTCACCATACCCCATTTGACAAGGTGAAATTTGAATTCCACCCCAAAGCTTCCCCAAAGAAACCTGCTTTGAATTCCTTCAAATCTCTGAAGTTGGAAGGGAAAGGAGAGTCATGAAGCAGGGAGACTTGTCAAGGTGCTTTTGATGAGAATGAATCAACCACCTTTTGATAAGAAATTCCTTTTCCATCCAGCCAGCCTTCTTTCCAAATTTCTCAATGATGGGGTCCCACACTCCTTTGTTTTTTAATTTGACTCTAAGAGGTAGCCCTAGGTATTTAATGGGGAAAGTACCCATTTTGCAGCCCAGAAGACCAGCAAGGAGAGACCCATCTACATTTTCTCCAATCGAAATGATTTCACTTTTTCCAAGGTTAACTTTCAAACCCGAAACTGCCTTGAAACCTACCACAATACATCTTAAATTCAGAATGTAGAGAGGGTCATCCTCACAAAATATTAAAGTGTCATCAGTGAACAAGAGATGTGTGACCTCCACAGGCATACCGTGTTCGCCGACTCTAAGGCCTTTGAGCAGCCCTTCTCCTGTAGCTTTAATCAACATGAGGCTCAACACCTCCATCACCACAATGAACAAAAAGGGGGATAGAGGATCCCCTTGTCTCAGACTTCTGAAGGAGCGGAAGAAATTAGTGGGTCATCTGTTGATAACATAGAAAAGCTTGGTTTGTTGATGCAATGAGCGATCCAACTACAGCAATGCTCCCCAAAACCCATTTTCCTGAGAATATAGAGGAGGAAGCACCAGTTGACATGATCAAAAGCTTTCTCCATATCGAGTTTGCATACCATTTCGTTTTTCTTTTCCCTACATTAAGTATCCACTACATCATTAGCTATTAGGGCTGCATCCATGATTTGTCTTCCAGCCACAAAGGCGTGCTGATGTTTCCCAATGACTTCCGGAGTGGCTTTTTAAAGCCTCATTGCAAGGACTTTAGCAAGGATTTTATAGATACTTCCCACCAAGCTAATTGGGCGAAAGTCCTTAATGTTGGTTGCCTTGGGTTTCTTCGGGATCAAGGTAAGGAAAGTGGCATTGATGCAGCTAAAAAATCTTAATGATCTAAAGAATTCCTCAAAAGTGTTAGTAAAATCCTGCTTAAGCTTGCCCTAGTTTGACTGGAAGAATGATAGGGAGAACCTGTCAGGCCCTGATGCTTTGTCTCCACTGCAATCTCCAATGGCTTGGAGGATTTCAGCTTCCACAAAGGGTCTCTCAAGCCACTCTTTGGTGGAGGGGCTGAGAGATTTGAAATCGATGTCGCCCACACCAGGTATCCAGCATTCAGATTCAGAGTAAAGAGCTTTACAAAAGTTGCAGATTCCCCTAATGTCCTCCTCCTCAGTTAAGGTGTTCTCTCCGATTTCAACGTTGGAAATGGTGTTCAGTCTACAATGGAATTTGTGGTTCGGTTGGAAAATCTGGCATTCCAGTCTCCTTCCATGAGCCATAAGGCTCTAGATTTCTCTCTCCAGGAGAATTCTTTCCTTCTTTAACCAAACTCTCTTGGACCTTTTATCAGAACTGAGCCCTTGTCTTAGCTCTTCCAGAATAATTCAACATCTTACATTTTAATCAACCAAAAAGAAATAATAAGAAAGAAAACATCTACATAATTTTATTGTGGAAAATGCTATAGAAAGCATAAAAAATGGAACATAGACACATATTTGGAAAACTATACAGTTTTACCCTGCCCTTTCAGTTCTTACAAACAATATTCTAGCAACATTGGTCTTCTTTCTTGCCCAATGAATCTGCCATTGAGGCAGTAACATAAAAATCAACTTCCATAGCCTTATCACTCCAGTAACTCCTCACAAGTAGTTCTTCCCCCAGCAGACAACTTATCATTGCTCATCACTACTAAAAATTGCACCATGACCTAATGTAAAAACTTGGACCACAGCATTAGCAAGTACTAGATAGAAACAGGAAGTGGATGCATCGGAGGATGAAAACTGAATTCAAATGTGTGTGAATCAATGCACTATTAATTTATAGTTGATAATCCAACAACTCGCAATAAAATAAATACAATAAAAATTTAAATGTAGCTAAAAATATTTAATAAAAAAAATGTGAGTCGAAAGAAACTGGACAAATGGACCTCCTCAAGCACAGCTTTCACTTGGCGAAGTTTTTCAGCATGCTCAATGTCTTCTGCTTCACTATCACTTTCTCGATCAGGTCTATAACAGAAAATGAAATCAGCTCAGAAATTCAATCCACAAAGGAACCTAGTTAATTTCTATTTCTCTTTTAAAATATATAAGCGTGCAATAAGAACATTTGATAATATTAATTTCTCAAATTATTGTTTTCATCAATTCCAAGTAACTAGCTACCCCCAAAAATGAATGCAAAAACCTTACTGCTACCAAATTTAATTCCCTTTTTACTTCCAAAGTAGAGTAAACATGAAAAGGGAAAATAGAAAACTATATCTTTAAATCTAGCCGCCAAGTCATAAAAATTATTTTCTATATAAGTCAGTTGAAGGAATATCTCATAGCATGTATTAAATCAACAGTCTCCATACTAAGAACAACAAACACATAAAAAGGGATGATTCCATTACCAGAGATTATCAAATGTAGAAAAAGCATTTTTTTTTTGGTGGGTTGGCGGAGGGGTTCGAGTATTGCTCAAGAAAATGCTAAAAGAAAACATATAAACGTCTTCCGAATTCCAATGCCTTACGGGCGTATGTGAGGGACCAGCTAAAAGTGCCAAGGCACAGTTTAAAAGGTGAGAATCCAAAAAGGCATTCACCTATCAGGTTGAGGCGTACGACTTGCGAAAAATTGTGAATTTTACGCCTCTTGAGTTAGGGCACACACTCTTCAAGATTGCTTTGTATTTTTTTTATTAGAAAAAATTAGGAAAAAAGGGTCAAAGACCCCATCCACTCTTCCAAACCTTCTTCAAATTCAGAGCTCTCTCACTCGCACTCCATCCCTCCCTCTCACTGTCTCCAGTTTTGGTTCTCAACCAACAACCTCTATATCACAACAGATCAAGGCTTGATCTTTTATTCTCTTCAGCAGTCTATTTGTCTCTCCTCTGGTTCAAATCTAAGGAAGGTTTTTATATTTTTTATTATTTAAAAATTAGCATATTTCTGAGCTGGTTTTTTATTTTCCATTTCTGAAACCCCCACCCCAACTTGACTTGTGTGATGATAATCTTTTATTTTATTTCTTTTTTGTTGTTGTAGTTGGACATAAGGCTTGGTTTTGTTGTACTTTTACTTCATCTCTGCTTGTTCACAAAAATTTGGGCTCGTTGTGGTCAATTCTCTGTTTCATATCTGATTGTGCAAAATAACATTAACAATTTCTTTGTCCCCAAATGTTTGTTTCTTGTGTTTCAACAGCACAAACTCTGTATCTCATCTATATTTCTACATTGTCCATTTTATTGGGGCATGTGGAATAGATGGATTGGATTTTTTTTGGAGAGGATTGAGTGTCGCAGGGCCACAGTAAATGAGGTTTTTGAGTATTTCATTCATTGAATTTGGGAAGAGGAAGGATGCTGCTATTTTGCAGAGGTTTGCATTCTTTGCTGCTTTGTGGGGTGTCTGGTCAGAGCAAAATATGTGTATCATTAATGGAAAGAAGTTACCTTTAGCTATTTTTTGGGATAGGATTCAGTACTTGGCACCTCCTTGGGCTTTTAGTGTAGTACATTTTAAGGGGATGTGTTTTGAGGATTTTCAGTGGGATGGGAAGACTTTATTGTTATGATTTATGAATCTTATGATTTTACTTTATTTCTTCTCATTATGAGGATTGCTTATCCTCTTCTTCTTATATTCCTTTTTTCTCTTCAATAAATTTCTTTTCCTATAAAAATATATATAATTATAAAAAATTACTCAGCCCATAAAACATAAATAATTCAGTCACCTTATTCAAGGTTTCAGAAAATTAAAAATTAAAAATTAAAAATAAATTAAAAAAAATAAACAGGTGTTAAACATTGAATCGACCAAAGATTGGAACACTAGGTGATAAAAATTCTGTGATAAAAACAGTCCTTAAAAGTATTTTAACTTTCTCCGCATTTCTCTTCTTCCTCTAATTTAACGTTTTTAGGTACAAAATACAAACCTCCCGGATTCCTTCAGATCAAGGACTTTCCTAGGGAAGGAAATGGAAAAAAAAAATTTCCCTGCATTTCCCACTTATCTCAAACATCATTACAAATTTTTTTATCCAAATATAACGGAAGACTAGGAAAAATGTAAGGTTAGTGGAACCTAAAATCAAAAATTTGTATATTAGCATTTATTTACAACTATTAGATTACCACTACAAGTCTACACCCAAAAGCTTGAGCAGTTAGGTGCTGGGCCAACAATGTATACCAAGCCCCAACACTCGCCACATGCACAGCCTAATTGCACATAAAGAGTCAAAGAAATGAGAAATAAAGCCCATTACCATAAATAAGATAATTTTTAAAAGATGAAAGATTAATGCACATGTTTGGGCTTGATATACATTGTTGGCCCACAACCTAACAGCTTCAGCTTTTAGGTGAAGTGGTAATCTAACATGGTACCATATTTGGTTACCAAGAGGTCTTGAGTTATAGTCTTGTTGCCCACATTTAATGTAAGTTTGTTAAAAAAAATTATCATGTTCCCAATATGAGTGTTATTCATTGTTTGGTTCTCTCTCCACATGCTATCAGGCTGCACGTGCAGGGGAGTGTTAAGGCTTGTTGGCCCACAACCTAACAGTTTAATCTTTTAGGTAAAGTGGTAGCCAGTGCACAACAAATGTGGAACCTGGAACCTCTAGTGACCTGGCTCGAGTTGCGTGTTACATTACCATTTTACCTAAAAGGTTGAGCTGTTGGATGGTAAACCCAAGAATGTATGTCAAGTCTTAAAATAACCGCGCAAGTCACATTTCTTTCATTTCCTTCACACTTCCAATTTCCGAAATGATCCCACTTGGCAAAATGAAACAAAAGAGGTAAATTTATCAACTATTTGGTGGGATGATGGTAAAGATGGTTTGCATTGTAGTTGGATAAATTTATCAATGTGGTGGCACTGTTCATTGTACCGTAGCACAACACTGTAGTATGAGAACTGACCATAGGACAGTAATGGTTATGTTTACAGGGCAAATCTTGGATCTATTTCTATTTTAATGCATGTCCTATATTAGGGGTATTTCATTTATGTATGGTCAATATTAGTGTATTTCTTGGTCAAAATTAGTCTCTTTCCTGCAAATCAAGTGACCTACACAAGCTTTGAACTCACAAATTGAATGAAAGATTATACTAACATTTCTGCATATTATTTACCTAAAACCCTAGAAATTATGTGTCCTTCTTCTCCCTAGGTCGACTCCTAGAATCTATTAGTCTGAGGCTAATGGTGCTTTGTTATCTTTGCTGTTCCAATTAATTGGATTCAATTCCAACCATGTTTTCAGTCCCCAATATTCTAAGCCTCATATCACGCATTCCCGATTTCATTCACAAACCCTAACCCTAAATCAATTCCTCCTGGATGCCATGCCTCACAAACAGATCCATAAAGATTTCTTAATCCGCTCTTAATTCAAGAATCGCACATTATTTTCATCTTATTCAGGGAACAGAAATGTCTACAAAATCTTTCCCCACATAAATGATGATTAAAGTAACAACATTTTGTTTATGTGTGTCTATCAGCGAGTGGCACACCACACATTCACCCGTGAGAGAGAGAGAGAGCAAGAGAGAGAGAGAGATTGTGTTTGTACATGTGAATATACAAGTGTGCACGCATGCACGGATCTATTTCTGCAGAAATGTGAGCATTAATAAGAGGATTCCAAGAAATCATCACCTAACTACATCAACAAAAACTAAGAACAAACTATCATAAGCCACAAGGATATTGACAACATCTACAAAATATAATCAAAGTTTTTACCAAAACAACCAACTGTCTGAAATTGAATTGCAAAACAGAACCATTTTCCCCATAAATTTTCAAGGCTGCTTTCAACTCCCTCAATGGGTCTAGCTTCTTCTCTCCATCTCGGTATAATCCAAAACACACCAAGGAGATGATAGCATCCCACAAATCTGTCTTTGTTTCTGCATTTGGAGCCTCGCCAGGTCTGCGACTCTGGTTTCATACGGTCAGCTACCAATTAATTGACCCAAAGCTGCACAAACCACACTACACAACACCCTCAATCTCATCTATCTACAATGTAAAAAGAGGTGGTTGACTGCTTCTCATGTATTGCACAAAAACCATCTGTCATTTGTACACACTCCTCTCTTCATCTATCTTCTTCCCAAAGTAGATTTCTATTCTCTAAATCATAGAATAAGGCAACCAAACAGAACAACTTGCAGTCTTTGTATGAGACAACAAAACCCTATTCCTCATCTATCCCTTTCACCCCTTCATAATGAGTTTTCTTAAGACTAAGATACTCATTCATTTCTGCCTCCTTGCAATTCCTACTGTGGCACAAGTCCCACCTAGCCTGCTCCGCATCCCTCACAAAACAGTTGCTCACAAAGTTAACCTTCTCTTTTTAATAATAAAAGAAAGATTTGGTTAAGAGAGCAAGAAAGAATATGCAAGACAGAGGACAAGAAGTCCACCTTCATGCTTTTTAGAGACCAACCTAAAAAGTAGATGATTTTTCAGGGGAGTTGGTTCCCATCAAATATCATGACCAAAGAACACAACCCCTTCCCGCCCCCTCCCCACTCCTGTCTCCAAGTTCAGAATTCATCGCACCACTTCCTAATATTCTTTCCACGAATCCATCCGAGGTCTCCAATTCACCCCCACCACCCAACCATTATGGATCTCCCCAACCCTTTGAAAAAGACAGCTCAAGTGCCCAGAGAATAGCTTAATCTTCGACAAAAAACAAATACCAACAGAACTATAAATGAACAAAAAGAAAACTTAAATATCACAATAAATCAATTTCTACTATCTAAATCAGTGCCTTTGATCCAGACACGGTGATAGGACTTATAAAATTTAAAATGTTTGTGCCATTTAAAATATGACAAAGGAAGCAAACTAAGATGTTCTCATATCATGTGGAGTAGATTAAGAATATTAAAATATAAAATTATGTTGATCACTGAAAATACAAACTAAAAAACTTTATACAAAAATGTCGGTGATTTCTGATATACACTATATCAACAAAATTCTGATCATCCATGTAAGTCTATGTTTAAATCTACAGTGCATACACATAAGTTTATATTTGAATGCTAAATGAAGTGTGGAATATGTTAAGGATATCATAGAAATTAATGCTAGTTTAAACCTTTGTTGAAGAAAATAAGGATGATATAGAGGAGGAGATGGTAATTGTTAACTAAACTCAAAATAATGGGTTTGAAGCCAGTGACCAGAGAGAATAACCATACAGAATGGATTGAACATGAAAAGCATTTTAGATTTACAAGACTAAGAAACTACACAACCAAGCTGAAAAACATATCATTGCCATTTAAAGATATTGAGAAACCAACCACCACGACAACTAAATTAACCTCATGCACACCAATTGCAAAGACCATCTCAGTCAACTGCAAAAATTTGGTAGCACTAATAATATCGTTGAAAACATTGCGTCTGGAAGCAGTAATATTTAAGGTTACATAACTTTCTTTCTAAATTGCCAAAGAGGGGCGAGGGGGGTGGTTATGATGCATATCATCAAGTTTCTAAAGATGAAATGATACCTAGTTCGTGGTACCAGCATTCTTGTAGCATCTAATAAATCTTGCAACTGGACAGCACTCTTGAGTTTTGTCTGCAGAGAGAAAAAGAACAAATTGACCAATCAAGACATAATTAAGACTATACAAGATCTTCAACTTGACAAAAAATAATGAAAAAAGAAAAACACGAACACACAAACATAAACACCTCTGATCTAGGCCTTCCCCCATTGTACTTCAACATCAGATTTAACAATTTCTCCTCAGTCACCTTCAATTTCACCTTTTGTTTAGGAGTTCTATCACCACTGCACACACAAAAATTATTCCTAAGAAGAAAAACAAGGAATAAAGCAATTAAATGAAGCAAAGGGAATCATTCTTACTGACGAATGACAGCAATTACACATCTAAGTTCCTCAGCCTGCCCGAATGTACCAATAATTCCACTTCCCTGACGTGTTAGTCCCTCTGAAGGCGGAATTGGTTCATTTACCTTCCATGGTAAAGTTGGTGGAATTGTCGAAGAAAGATGGGGAGCTTTCGCATCTAAAAACATCTTTCTTAAGACACAAGCAGCATCATCATAATACCTGTACCTCACAAGGTAAGATGTGCATTATTTGTACACCCAACAAAAATAGTGGAATTAAAGAAAATACAGTAAAAAAGTGAGGAATAACTGCCATGATCCTAGTATCTGAGCCCTGTATATGCATTGACATACGCTTCACAGGATTGTCTGTCTTCCCACATGCAGCAAATAACAATTTTAAAATCTAACAAGTGGTTGAATCATAAAAGGGGTCAAGTCCAACTTTCCGTATGAGAAGGACCAAAAAAACAGAAGTGTGTGTGTGTGTGCATATGTTCTGTGTAAAAAAAATCATTTAATAACATGGCAACTTTACTGTTTAACTGTGTCAGATTGCCCAATTCCAACAGGTTTTAAAAACACGGCATCCAACATGAGTCAAAGAGTGTATCAAGCACAACTATTTTAAATATAATTCAGAAAGAAAAAATGAACTGAAAAAATATTCTTTTGGTGCAGTCCAAAAGTTTTCAAATATTAAAATAATAACGTCCATCAAGATATGCATATGTGGATCCTATGGAGAATCATCTTGAATGTTGGGCAACTAAAACGCATGGTCAGAGATTACAATACAAGAAACGATCTGCAAAGAAATGATTGCATACATGAGAAGTTAGGGGTGGTAATTAACAAAACAAAATGAAGAAATCAGTTAAGATGGTTTAGAAGTACACAAAAGAGAACAAGAAACATGCCAGTGACAAAGATTAACTTACAGGATTGAACAGTCGGACAAAATCAGGAGCCCACAAAGGTCATAAAAAAAAAGGAAAAAGAAAAAAAAGCCAAAGATAAAGAAAGAAGGAAAGACAGAGTTAATAAAAACTACTTAAATGTACTGGTCTTAAATTGATCTGATTAGGGAAAAAGGATTCATTGGCTCGTATCCTCATAGAAGGGATAAGACTTTAGTGCTGCAGCTACAGTTGCTGATTATAAATAGAATAATCTTGAATTAGTAAATATTTTCCTCCTTTTCTCTGTGTGTGTGTGTGTGTGTGTGTGTGTCTTTTCTTTTTTTGAGGGGATAAAAAGATAATGGTTGTGCAGAAAGAGCAGTTTCATGTTGTCAGATTGGATAGCTACGTTTTTTAGCCAAACCATATTTCAACATCCTAAATATATCCGGCTATAAATCCAGGCCTTCAGAATGACAAGTACCACCTCGAGTAATATACAGAATTTTACAAACTAAAATTGAACTCAATAATAAAACCATTTCAACAAGTATTACTTGTAAGAATTCTTTACGAAACTCCATCCATTCACATCACAGACATATGAGCGTCCGCCACAACGCAGGAGATCAAATCCACAAACCTACAAGAAACATGAAGCATATGAACTGACTCAAAATCAAAAACACTGAAGGATAAATAATTTCTTGATGAAGAAGAAATGCAGGTGTTATTTGGATATCAAGCTAAGACATCAGATCTTAGAACCATGTGCATACTTATGCAAAATTACCAAACCAAGAAATCACTTTTTAATCTGTAATTCTGTATGATGTACCACACTCACGAAAAACTACAAGGAAAATAAACTTCTTGGGTTTTCAGTAGCCAAATTAATAAGTGCATGAAAAAGCACAAAAACTCCAATTAAATGTATGTTGGTGAAGCATATACTAATTACTTTATTAAAGGATCCTAATCTGCACATGATTTGAGCTACTAATCAACTGTCATTCTTGGAACATGAATATAACTTGGACCTCAAAACACTTAATAGTAGAAAAAGGAACCCAATGAGGAAGATTGTGGCACAGATGAAAAGAAAAAATTTATACAATCAATCATTAGTGAGATGCTAATTTCAACTGTGTCAATTGTACACATATATACATAATACACACACACACACACACACACACATATATATATATATATTAGCACAAGCAAGAAAATGAATAAAACGACAGTCCAGTTAAATTTAAAATTGAATAAATAAAGCAAAAGAGAAGAAAGATGGAGAAGTTGTAACAATACATTGATTTCTTATGGGTTTCGAAGACTTACTGCTTGCCTAAAGGCAACGCAAACTTCCCTTGCCATTTGCTTCTCAGTAGGAGTCAATAGTACAGGGTACCTCACCTGAAAATAAGTAATTTCATAAATTATTTAAAAATCATTCTTCAAAGCTTCCTAAATTAAGGCTCACCAAATTAGCAACAGAACAGTCCATTATATCATGCATTTAAAGAGCACATCATTTAGGTGCCTAACCTCACTCATACATT
This sequence comes from Malania oleifera, assembly GCF_029873635.1. Classification (NCBI taxonomy): domain Eukaryota; kingdom Viridiplantae; phylum Streptophyta; class Magnoliopsida; order Santalales; family Ximeniaceae; genus Malania; species Malania oleifera. The sequence continues at coordinate 64,668,425 of NC_080427.1, read as the reverse complement.
TAACTATTTCCTCTCTTGCCTCTTGGCATGATTATTCAAAGGTTTTTCCATTTTCATAAGTTCCATTGCAGGCCATAAGAAGATTAGGAATAATGGAATCATTGGACAGGAGTCTTGAAGATGACCATCTAATATAAAAAAATTAAAAAAAAAAAAGGCTTTATTGTTCATGATGATGACCAATTAACTGAAAACAAAAATTAAGGGCTGAATCAAGCATGGCTTCATTTATTATGTTCTCTTGAGTTGTGAAAAAAAAAAAAAAAAGGATAGTAGTCACACATAATCTAATGTCAATTTTACCTCTCATTGGGTGAAACCAAATCAGAGCAGGGGCTTATACATGTACAGATGCAACAAGCAGGTTTTCAACTCCATGGAGCCAGAGGTACGCTATACCAAAAACTTAATTCAAGACAAAACATTGCTGAGCGTATTGTAGATAGAAATTCAGGTGCTATATCATAGTAGGTTTCTGGTCACATTTGATGCTTTGTTCACTTTAAATTAAAGTGCCACTATTTGAACATGTTTTGCATGCTACATGAGAAGGACATGCAGCAACCATTGACAAGTACATAGCATTGTTGCATTCAATTGATTTATTTGAAGATAGCACAGTTAGCAATTTACATGTACTGCCTTAATTAATCTCAACAAAATCAAATCAAAAATCTGACTGGAACTTCTTGACAATTTTCTTGCCATTGAACTGCCTTAATTCTGAACCATACCACTCCTTACAGATGAAATCATTGTCTCGCTCATGTCCAAACCACCTCAAATTGGCATTGGAAGAGGAATAATATTAGGTCTAAACTGAAACATGCGCTCAAACAGAAACAACAATTAACAAAGTAACAATATCTCTGATGCTTCAACTGAACTGTTCAATATCCAAATTGGGCCACTTATACAAATTCTGTTTTTCAATACTGCTAAAAATTTCAACATTTATCAATATCATGTTCATTTCAGAATTAATCTGCTATCCACCAGATGACTTTGCTAAGAAGATGTCTTCTTTCTTGCTTGTAAATTCTTTCTTTATCTAATTAATTTCTTTTTCTATCAAAAAAAAAAAAAATCTACTATCCACCAGATGGAAAACCATATCTATAGTACGGACCAGGGACCAACGCTGCAACAGCATTAACATGTTATTTACAGAACAGATACTATCATTGAATACTACAAAAGTGGCAAGAAGATAATTTATGAACAAGAAAAAGGAATTACATGTACAATGATATTTTGGTTTCACGAACAACATGTTTACATGAGCCACTTACTTCTTTGCCATCCGGATTTCTCATTACAACGCCATCAACAACAGGAGATTTCCTTGCCTCAGCATGAGCATATTCAGGACCAACAGTATAGACCTATAAAAATTGGACCCAACAATAAGTTAAAATAAATAACTGAATAACTAAGCAAATAGAAGGAAAAAAAAAAAAAACAGGAGAAGAATCTTGCATGGAAATAAGTAAGCTGTATAAATAAAAAAACAAGACATCGTCACCACAGACATATATTTAAGAACCAATATAACAAACACTACTATGAGCAAAAGTGAAGGGCACTTTTCCATTGTATACTTCTTAGACAACTCCCATGTGTCAACACCTGCTTAAGCACTTGCAACATATTCCACCATCATTTACTTCAAAAACGTGCAAAATAAAAGGCTAATTATGCATTTTTCAATGGAAATCCATTATATGGTTATTGCTTCAAGGATTTGATTTCTGAGGTTATATCAACAAAAAAAATCGAAGAAAGATGTATTTTATATGTACTTAAAAGTTCATAATCACACGCAAATAGTCGTGTTGCATTTCTACCTTATAGGAATTACCACAATAAGCACTGATGTCCACGTACACAAACCATAGAATGCAGCAGATAAATTGGCAGCATAGATTGAAACAATGACCAAGACTCTAGAGTTAAACAGGAGCTCCAAAATCTCACATTGCAATAAAACATTACGAACAATCTGTCCCTTGTCTAATCATATGCATCTTAAAAATGAATTCCCACTCATGTTTGTAAGATTTGATAAAATAAATTGAAATAAAATAAAGAAAAAATGCAGCACAGATACTATAGAAATGTCAAATATGTCACTGTGAACTATTTTAATATATCACAAATGTTACACCTCTGGCTGTCCTTGTAGTGTCTCTTTCAAACACCTTAGCTGCACTGAACTTGTAAAAGGCATTAAGACCAACTTTATGGTCATAAGTAAGAATTATTTGAAAAATAAAAACCATCAAATAGAATTCTTATGCATCTTGTTGATCATATGGCATTATCAACTAAACAAATTTCCATAATCAATTCTCATCATTCTATTACTTAAAAAATCAAATTTTATTTGAGTCAATTGAAACCCCAGCATAAATTGTGGGTGAAAGTGTTCATTCATCATGACACTTCTCACCCACTGCCCATTTCAATCACCATTTTTGATGCAGCATTGAGCAGGTAACTTGTCTCCCCAAAATGAACGAATTTTGTCTTATCAAGTATAATGTTCAGTTGCAGAACAAAATAATGGATGCTAGCACTAAGCATCCTTGGACATTTATCATCATTTTGACACATGGCATGATTGTGAGCTACGAATAAGAAAAATTAGTACAAATCCTGTTTTCTTCAAGCCCCACAAAAAAAAAAAAAAGGCTAAGACCAATGTTTTTAAAATCTTTAAACAAGCCTCACCTCAAGGTAAAGCATGCCCACATGCCTGGAGGCACTGTCCAAAACACCAAACTCATGAAAGGGAAACGCATCATATAATAAGACTTCATTTGTACAAAAGGTGCTATCTATTTTGAGCTTTATTATTGAGGATATGCATTCTAGATGTGTGAATTTGAAGTTCAATTTGGCCAAAATTTTACCCAAATGTTTGTGAAGGAAAAGCCCTAATCTGAGTCCATCTTTGAAACTCTCGAGCCAAAACTTTTCCAGAACCTAGAGAGGTGCCTCATATAAAAAACAATTTCAACTTTGCAATGTTACAGTTATCTCTTCATGATTTACTAAAGGTCATTTTGGATCAAGGATTTGTTTGGAAAACAAAAGGAAATGTAAGAAGGAAATTCACTTTCCATTATATTTTCTCTCTATATTAAATACTATTAAGAATTAAAAACATTATGATATAATTAAAAATTAAGAAAAATCAAATCTTAATGATGTGTACAATCAAATTTATATTCATTGAATTGGTATATTTTTTATTTCCATTCTCACTTTCCTTGATAGCCAAACATGAGAAAGTGGATTCCTTAAAATTTTCCTTTCCTTCCCAAATATTTTCCAAGTTCCAAACAGGGCCTAAATGAATTTAAGTTGTATTCTTAGAATGACCAACAAGTAGTTTATAATTTACATTTGATTCTTTAAAATTTTATGTTTTCAATTTTCATAATTTTTAAAATGTATTATTTACATATTTTTACGTTAAAAATAAAACTCTATAAAAGCTCACACCTCTCAAAGCTTAAGCATCACATCATAAAGGATAAATATGCACATCTCTACTATTAATAAAGAAAACAGAGCAACAGTTTTCTATCCGCATTTTTTTGTCCATAATATCCTTTGCAATGAGTTACTTTGAAACACATACGGTTAAACAAAAGAAGATAAACCAGTAACTAAAATTAAATGGAATCAACCTCAAGTATATATTGTCTCAACCCCATACAAGCATGTCCCACATTCTCCTCCATCCACATTTTGCACTTCGGACACTTTTTTATTTTTTTATTTATTTATTTATTTATTTTTGCACACATAACAGCAGTGCCTTATTTTGCACGCGTATTTTATGCAAAGAGTGCATACAAATTTGGTTACAATGTTCTTAACCATGATAACTAGTTCAATTTCAGTCTGGGCCAACTAAACATTTTTCTGATCCTGGCACTATGACAAAAATGTTAAATACAGTAGTCTCAATATTACAAGCGTGTTCAAAATATTTTACAAAACAAAAAGAACAAGAAATTCATACATCAAGCAAGATAAATCTAAAGACTAGAAAACCTTGACATCTGTTCCTCCAGTGGGCATGAATTCCTCATATATGTAAGAGCTTTCACGTCTCACTCTTCTAACCTCTGGATGAAACTCACTTGACCGATTACCAACCTGACATTGATTGAAACAAAATAATGAATCTGATAATATATAAAAATACAATGAATTTAGAACTTCATAAAAATCGAACAAAAGTACACATGTTACCAAGAGTTACGACTCATAATGTTTTTTTGTACAGTTTCTATACATTGAATATTATAGAATGTGCAAGCATATCAAATCACCTATTAAAACAATGAAGATTGTGTTTGATAGAAATTTGAAGTTTTTGTCCTAAAGCCTTTTTTTAAATAAATAATAATTAAACACACTGAGCAGACTACCCCCTCACCCCTCTCCACTTAGAAAAGAAAAAACCAAGAAGAACATGAAATTTAGTCCACTTTCTTAACATCAATAAACTAATAATCTTAACGTCAACAAACATAAGTTCACAAAGATATTACACGCACTGAACCACTGATATAGGAACAGCAACAAAGCTCAAACATTCACCAATTCCACTATATTGAAACTGTTAGAACATACAAAGACCATGGGCCACTTGATAAATACTGTCGCAACGTCCCGAGAGTGAGGTGTCCTAGGGAGGCAAATAAAAATGATAAGTTTGATTTTTAGGAAAAATTGGAAGTTTGGAGTCGCCACTAACCTTTTTCTTGGTGCGGTTAGAACACCTGATTACTACTCAATTAAGATAAGTATCAGTCTGCGTATACCAAGATCGGGATCGAAAGTTCGGTTGTGCCAAGGGAAGGTACTAGCACCCCCTATGCACCGGTTCTATGAACAGTACCTAATTAATTAAGAATTATCCCTAAATTGAATTCTAATAATCGTTTATTTTACTCCCTCTTAAATAAACAAAATATAGTAACAAATATATACGATAAATGAAAAAATAATAGACATGGGGTGTGGTTTAGGAATGCCCAATAAGAACCCCCCCCCCCCCCCCCCTCAAAAGAAAAAAAATTGGGGATCTCATTAGGAAAAACCCCCTCAGAGCTACAACAGGTTAGGCCTAAAAGGTCCATTGCCCCTTTTATGATCACAGGGACACACCCACGCAAAAATAAATACTATAATATAAACATAATAATAAACATAACATACTAAACACATAATATAATAATAAACAGAATAATAGTAAACGTAATAATAAGCTAAAATACTACACCTAATAATATACACTAAAATACCAATAATACTACAATGTATAATACTAAATATAAACATATAATGTAAACAATGATATCAAAAATACCATAATACATGAAATGACAAAATACATAATAATAATAATAATAATAATAACTATATACCATTTATACTATATAATAATAAATCACTATAATACCTAATAACTTACCCTAATAATAAACCAACCCATTTGATAGTAATAATACACACATCATAATAATAATAAAGTAACACATACCATAATAATACTAAACTTAGAATAATAATAATAATAATAATAATAATAATAATAATAATAATACTATACCATACGTAATAATAATAATAACAATGATAATACACTACCACATAATAAGACATTAACATCCTATAAATATAATAATAACCACCTGGAAATAATCAAAACCCTAAAGTTAACGCTCAATATATACACATATGGAAACAATTAATCCCTAAAAAATAATAATATGTAAACAATTCGAACCCTAAAATAAATATACGATATATGCAATAATAATTATGGAAATAATTAAAGCCCTACCATTAATATACAATAACAGTGTGGAAACAAATTAAACCCTATAATACACATGCAATACATACAATAATGGAAACTATTACACAAGTAAAATTACGGGAAACAATTTAAACCCTAGAATTAATATATAAAATATATGATAATAATTATGGAAATAATTTAAAACCTTACCATTAATATATCATAACAATATGAGAGATCAATCAAACCCTAAATAAAACATATGATGATAAAAACCCTAAATATACCATTAAAATCCTAAATAAAACATGTAAAAATCTAAACCCTAATTACACAATATATATGAAAATAAATAAAACCCTAAGGATAATATACAACAATAAACAAGAAATAAAACAACAACCTTAATTAAAAATGCTAAATAAACACATAAATCATATACATAACAATATAACAATAAATATAATACAACAATATTTAAAAATCCTAAGTAAGTACATAAATCCTAAATACAAAAATAATACAACAACAATGATTTAAAAAAACTAAATAAATGCACAAACTACAAATATGATAATATAACAACAACAACAATAAAAAAAAAAACCCTAAATAAATATACAAACTACAAATATGATAATATAACAACAACAAAAAAACTTAAATAATACAATAATAAAAAATCAAAAAAAAAAAACCTAAATATAACATAATAACAATATTAAAACCTAAATAATACAATAATAATAAAAATATTAACATCACATGAAAATAGTATGATAAGCCTTTGCTCCTTTGTCAGCATCACCTCTATCAATTATGTTGCTGTTGTTTTCAAGGACAGTAGCATGCCCAGGAAGGAGCTCAATAGAATTGCAAGATCTTGGAGTAGGAGTAACAGTGTGTGCACGTGTTCATGTAGAGGGAGCAGGAGAAGGTGCTGTGTGTGCGTGAGAATGGTGTGTGTGCGTGTGCATGTAGTAGCTGCCTGCTGCAGCTGCTATGTGTGGGTAAGTTGTGAAGGTTGCCCTCTGCGTCAAGGACTGTGTGTGCCGTGAGCTCACTGCGCCCATTGTGTGCACGGCTCCTAAGTGGTGAGAGGGAGAGGGAGAGGGAGAGCGAGAGAGGCCACGGCTGCCTGCTGCTATGCGTGAGTGGGTGAGAGAGTGTAAGAGTCTGTGCCCCCAACGGTTGTGTCTCTTTCTTTTCTTTTCTCTTCTTTTATAAGCCAAAACACCAAAACCCTAATGTTGCGAGTGTTCTTACTTCTCGCCACCCCAAGCCTTTGATTTGCATGGGCTGCATGGCCCATGCAAATTCCCTTAAATCTATAACCCATTATTCTCTTTGCCCAATTTTTAAAAGAAAGGCCCGGTAAAAAAGAAGTGACCTTTAACTCCCGGAAACAGAGAGGAACCGTACTCAAAATAAAAATAACTTAATAAAAATAAAAGGGACTCCATTTTTTTTTAAAATAAAAAGGAACTCAATTTTTTAAATAAGAAGAAACTCAACTTTTTTTAAATAAGAAGAACTCATTTTTTTTTAAATAAAAAGAAACTCAAATTTTTAAATACAAAGAACTCAATTTTTTTAAACAAAAAGAACTCAATTTTTTAAAATAAAAAGAACTCAATTTTTTTAATTAAAAAGATCAATTTTTTAAGTAAAATGAACCCAAATTTTTTAAACAAAAAGAAATCAATTTTTTAAGAAAAAATTTAATTTCAAAATTAAAAAGAATTAATTTTAAAATTAGAGAACTTCATTTCAAAATTAGAAGAACTTAATTTTAAAATTAAAGCGACTAAATTTTAAAGGCTCAGGACTCAAATTCAGAAAAAACCAGGACTCAATTTGAGATAACTGAGACTCAATTTAACCGGGCCTCAAATTAAAAATAACTGGGACTCAATTTGAAAAAACTGAGACTCAATTTAACCGGGCCTCAAATTAAAAATAATTGGGACTCAATTAGAAATAAATGGGATTCAATTTCGACATGACCGGGACTCGAGGACTCAATTTTGGAAAAAAAAAAAAAAAAGGCTCCATTTTGAAATAAACAGGGCTCATTCTCAAGGATTCATTGACCGGATTTTGATTCCATACCTGCACCAGAACTCAAATAAAGGCACAAAATTGCCCATCACCACTTAGCAAGGCTTGGTAAAATTAGGGTGTCTTCAAATACCATAGTAAACCTCCTATCGGAACAAGTATATCAAAAACAGAAAGACACAGGAACTCCTTATTTTTGTAACATTGTCAATTGTGATAGGAAGACAACACACATTGTTTTGCATGTCACATAACATTCATAGGAATTAACTGCTCATATCTTAAGGAGAGAATCAAATAATAAATTTTATGCAAAATCATAAATGGATGCAGAAGAAGCTGGAAAGTTTGTCTGATCAATACCAGCAAGTGCATAGTTGTTGACCTTCAACAAATTTGCAACCATAAAAAAATTATTAAAAAAAAAAACAATAATCTTACAACTGATTTCGAAGAAGATATGTAACATGGGAACAGAAATATAACTGTGAGTACTGTTAACAATGGACAAGGAAGAAAAAATACCAAAGACAAGAACAAACAATAACCAAAACTAGAAACATTTTACACATTTTAGTACTTTTTCAATCTTTTAAAAAATAACATAGCAAAGCTTGCATGTTATTTTCAAGTTGCACCACAAAAAGATGGAGCCTCCCTCCAGTGGTGGCATTTCAATCCAAGAATGCCAGATTCGGATCTGGCCAACCAAACAAGACAGCCATGAGGCACAAAAAGTTCACCACTTTTTTTAGCCTCTAATTATTTGGAAAAATGCCTAAAAATATTATTGCACAACCTTAATATAAGAATTTTTAAGGGTCTGTTTGGTTATCACTGTCAAAAATTATGAGAATGAAACTAAAAAAAAACAAAAACAAAAAACTGAAAACCAACAATATATTTGGTTAATATTTCAACACTAAAACAAATTAAAAACTTGATTGAACAAATGTTCATTTTGTCCTTCAATCAAATAAAAATTATAAAAATGGCAAAAAAAATAATAAAAACAAAAAAAAAAGAATACAAATTAAAAATATTTTAATAAGAATAAAATTATTGCAATAATTACTTAATTATTGTATATCAAATTTCACTTTACAAGAACAATCTTATGGTATATGGCAATTGAAAAATAGCAAAACTATTTTAAAATGGCTCTCTTATTTTTAAAAATTGGATATTTTATCTTAACCATATTTTAAATTCACATGGTAATTTGATTCCATTTTACTTATGTAAATCAAGCTGCCAAAACAAATGAAAATCATAAAATCTGGTTTTCAATTTTTCCCAAAACTTGAAAACTAACCCAAAAAAACAAGGCAACATAACAAATGCATTTTCATGATTTGTTTCTTCACTATACATAACCGAAAACAGAAAAGATACCAAACAGGCAATAATAGTCAAATCTTAAAAGGTTATTGCTGAAAACAGAATCTAAATTTCAATGGAACTTTACACAAACAAAACCGATAAATCAGGATTTAAACTTTGGTACACTAGAAAAGAAAAACATAAGAATGGAGTAGGCATTATTATAGACAAAAACTTAGTAGATAACATTGTGGATGTAACTAGAGTAAGGGATAGAATTATAAAAATCAAGATGGTAAGGACAAGAGATAATAAATATCATTAGTGCTAATGCTCCTCAAGTTGGCTTAGCAGAAAATCTTGAGAGACAATTTTGGGAAGATATGGATAGTATTATACAAGGCATACCAGGGACTAAGAAAAATATTTATAGGAGGAGATCTGAATGAACACGTTGGAAGAGATAATAAAAATTATGAGAGGATACATAGAGGATATGGATATGAAAACAAAAATGAGTCTAGGGAGATGATCTTAGACTTTGCTATGTCATATGATTTTAGTATAATGAAAACTTACTTTAAGAAGAGAGAAGAACACTTAATAACCTTTAAAAGTGGACAAAATAGAAGTCAAATAGATTTTTTTTTTTACTAGGAGGGTAGATCATTTATCAAGCAAGGATTGTAAAGTTATTCCAAGTGAAAGCCTAACCACACAACATAAAGTCTTAGTATTAGATATATGTATTAAAAATGGAAGAAAAATGATAAAATAACCCAGTGTAGGCATGGTTTTAAATCGCGGTAGTGGGTAGTGTCACGTAACGGTAACGGGTGTAATGGGAAACGGAAGTAGCGGATGTTACATAACGGGAAGCAGGTGTAATGGCTGTGAATTTTTTTGAAGCACACACAACCTTGTGCAAATTAGTGTACTTACATGTTTTAAGCTTTTAGCCATTCTTAGAAAGAGTTTTAGTGTATTTTGGATCCTTTAGTTCGAGTAATTAAGTTATTTGGTAAGGGAAACAAGTTTACATTTGTTTTAAACCACCATTGATAGAAAATTACATGTGTGTGTGTGTGTGTGCGTATTTATACTTCTCATTGTTCTTAACTGTGCATTGGGTACAGCCTTTTTTAATTAATGCATCTATTGTGAGTATTTAAAGAAATAGTAAATTTTGTATCATTGTCATCCTCATCATAATATTTTCCTCCTCTTGCCACTTGGTATATTGAGAATAATATATGAAAGAGAGAGAAAAAGTGAAAAGAAAAGGTAAAAAATAAATTATTTTTTTTTGTGTAACAGTTCTGTAGCGGTTACATAACAGCCATAGTGGCCTTTATGTAACGGTCGCGGTTCGTAACGGCCGCTACGGCCGTGATTTTTCTTCCCACCGATTTCGCGGTGTAACGGTATCGGTAACCCAAAAAACCGTTACGTAACGGTCGCGGCCTTTATTTAAAACCATGAGTGTAGGAGAACTAGATGGTGGAACCTAAAAGGACCGAATATAATAAAATTTAAAGATAAAATGATCAAAGATGGGGATTGGACCATAGAGGATGGGATAGATACAAATACTCTTTGGAATAGATTAGCTAACTCTATTAAAATGATAGCAAAAGAGATTTTAAGTGAATCAAGGGGAAGATTCTCGACTAGCAAAGAGAGTTGGTGGTGGGATAAAGATGTACAAAAAATCATAAAGACAAAAAGAATTTGATATAAAACATGGCAAAAATGTAGAAACAGAGATAACTTTGAAAAATATAAGTAGGCGAGAAAAGATGCAAAAAGGGCCGTTAGTCTAAATATAGATCATTTAATAGTTTGTATGATAGGTTAAGTACAAAAGAAAGGGAAAGAGATATATTTAAACTAACTAAAGCTAGAGAAAGGAAGAGCAAGGACTTAGGAAATGTAAAATGTATAAAAAGTGAGGATGATATTGTCTTGGTTAAGAATGAAGATATTAAAGAAAGATGGCAAAGTTACTTTAGTAAGTTGTTTAACGAAAACCAAATAGAAGGCTTAAACTTAAAATTCTCAAATGAAGAAGAGACTAAAAATATAAGATTTATTCGCAAAATTAGAGTTAATGAAGTTAAGTTTGCACTAAAAAAGATGAAAAATGGGAAAGCTATGGGACTAGATAACATCTCAATTGAAGTTTGGAAATATTTGGGTGATAAAGGATATATATGGTTAACTAATTTATTTAATACAATTGTAAAAATTACGAAAATGCTAGATGAATGGAGGAAAAACACTTTAATATCTATATAAAAAAATAAATGAGATATTCAAAATTGTAATAACTATCGTGGAATTAAACTTACGAGTCATACGATGAAACTATGGGAAAGGGTAGTTGAACAAAGATTAAGGTTAGAAACGAAGATCTCTGAAAATCAATTTCGTTTTATGCCTAGGAGATCTACCACAGAAGCTATTTATCTTTAAAGAAGATTAATGGAAAAGTTTAGCGTAAAAAAGAGGAACTTGCATATGATATGTATTGACCTTGAGAAAGTATATGATAGGATACCTAGGGAAGTTCTATGGTGGGTTTTAGAAAAAAAAGGGTGTATGTTGTAGGTATACCGATGTCATTAAGGATATGTACGATGGAATAATGACTAGTGTAAGAACTATAGATGGAGAAACTAGAGAATTTTCAATTACCATAGGTGTACATCAAGGATCTGCTTTGGGTCCTTATCTTTTTGCTTTAGTAATGGACCAATTGACTAAGAGTATTCAAAAGGAGGTTCCATGGTGTATGTTGTTTGCAGATGATATTGTATTAATTGACGAAATTAGGGACGGAGTAGAGACTGAGTTAGAATTATGAAGAGAAGCTTTGGAATCTAGAGGCTTCAGGATAAGTAGAAATAAAACAGAATATATGAAATGTCATTTTAGTAATGATAGGAGGAATATTGGAGACAAAGTTAAACTTGATGATGAAGAAATAATTAGCACTTGTAGATTTCGATACCTTGGATCTATTATGCAGGCTGAAGGAGAAATTGAAAATGATGTAATGCATAGAGTTAAAGTAGGTTGGGTAAAATGGAGAAGTACTTCAAGTCTACTATGTGATCGTAGAATACCCTTAAAATTGAAAGGGAAGTTTTATAGGACAGTTATAAGACCAGCTATGCTATATGAATCAGAATGTTGGGCGACAAAAAAACATAATATCCAAAGAGTAAAGTTACCAAGATGAGAATGCTTAGATGGATAAGTGGTATAACATTGAAAGATAAATTAAGGAATGAGCATATTCGTGTAAGTTAAGTGTATCTCCTGTAGAAGATAAGATAAGGGGGGGACGACTCAGATGGTATGGACACTTGCAACGTAGGTCACATAGTGCACCTGTAAGGAAGAGTGACTTGGTTACTGTGGGGGGCAGTAGAAGGGGTAGGGGTATACCTAAAATAACTAGGGAGGAGATAGTGAGTAAGGATTTAATATCCTTGAATCTATCAAAAAAAATGGTCCATGATTGCATAAATTGGCGGAAAATGATTCATATAGCCGACCCCACTTAGTGGGACTAAGGCTTAGTTTTGTTATTGTTGTGTATTTACACAAACAAAACCAATGATGTCTATTACATAACTATAAGAAATGGGTCTCAAAATGTGCATGAAAAATAAATTTCAAGTTTTTCATGCCTCATTTTATAATTTTTTTTTTTAATAGCAAAAGAAGATATTTCATTGATAAGAGGAGAGTTTACAAAGAGGAGAACAAGACTTCTCCGTCAAAGTTTTGGAAAAATACAGGAAAAAAAAAACTAAAAAAATAAAAACTGGAAAAAAAATAACATAAAATTTAGAGCAGAAGATTCTTCCAGTCACGCTGAATATCCGAAAAACTAATGCCCATAAAGCAACCAAACCCAACACACCATGAAGAAGTCAGGTAACAAATCTTCTCCCAAACTAGCTGTCAATTCAATTTTCTTCCTGAAAAAATACATGCATTATGCTCCAACCATAATCCCCACAGCACTGCAAAAATACCACACTTCCATAGTGTCATCCTCTCCTTCCTTCTACCAAACCCCTCAAAAGGAAATCAACTACAATTCCTCCTTCAGTGCCAGATAGACCCAAGATTCTCCCATCACACCAAATAAATTATTCCAAGTTCTCCAAGAATAGTCAACAACAACAAGCCTTAAGTCCCACTAGGTGGGGTTGGCTACATGAATCCTTTTCCGCCAATTCACCCAATAAAGAGTGTTTTCCTCTATTAGATTAAGGGCTAATAATTCCTTCCTAACTACCTCATTCCAAGTTATTTTAGGCCTACCCCTACCCTTTTCACGCCAAATGCAATAACTAACTCACTTCTCCTTACATCTGCTCTACTAGGCTTGGGTTTCAAATGCCTAAGCCATCTCCCCTCCCTTGTCTTGTTTTCAACCGGTGCTATGCCTAAATTATTACGAATAAGTTTATTTCTTACTCTATATTTTAATGTTAAACCACTCATCTGTTAATTTTGGTCTGAATGCCCTTTCCATCGGGTTTGTTTTCATTATATATAGAAGAAATTTACTTAGTTGTTGCCTAATTTTAAGCACATTTTCAGCACCTAAATGCTGCCAGAATTTCAGCATTATTTACAACCTAATTTTCTGCTACATACAATCTAAATATATAGTAAAATATTTCAACTAAATTATTTACATCCTAATTATCCAAAATTATCTCCATAACATCCCCCCCCCCCCTTTTTTTCAGATTGATGCTGGTAGATCAAGAAGCATCAATTTATCAACAAGAACTGATGCCGATGCCGAGAAAGAGCTTTAGTGAATTTGTTTGCAGTTTGACGTTCGGTGGAAATGTGAGGAAGAGTAATCACTTCTTTGTCAAAGGATTCACGTATGGAAATGCAATCGACTTCAATATGTTTCGTATGCTAATGGAAGACAGGATTAGCGGCAGTCTAAATAGCACTGGTATTATCAGCATGAAGAGGAGTGGAGTGAAGCTGAGAAAAACTAAGTTCACCCAATAATCCACGAAGCCATGTGATCTCAAAGCATACGGAAGACATGCCACGATACTCAGACTCAATGGAGGACTTGGAAACTATGTCTTGCTTCTTACTCTTCCAAGAAATGAGTGCATTGCCTAAGAACATGCACCAGCAAGTAACAGAGCGACAAGTATCCGCACATCCAGCCCAATCAGCATCACTATACCCCACCGACTATAAGGAAGATTCCTTAGGAAAGAACAACCCGCGTGTAGAGGTGCCCTTCAGATATCAGATAATGCGGCGGACAGTGGCTAAATGAAGATGTCGAGGAGCTTACATAAATTGACTGACTTGCTGAATAGCAAAAGAAATATCAGGACGAGTAATTGTTAAGTAGTTCAAACTCCCAACAAGCTGCCAATACAAGGATGAATCTGATAGAAGCTCGCCTTCCTCCTAACGAAGCTTAAGATTTACCTCCAAGGGAGTAAGAACAGAGTTACCCGATTGGAGACCAGCCAATGAAATCACTTCCTGCATGTATTTGTGCTGGTGTAACAACATACCAATCGGAGTAAGCTGCACCTCAAGGCCAATAAAGTACTACAAGGAACCAAGATCTTTCATGTGAAACGACGCCTTGAGATGCTGTTGTAATTGCTTAATTAACTCAATATCAGAGCTAGTAATCACAATGTCATCAACATATACCAAAAGCAATACAATTCCTCCAAAAGTCTTGTGAAGAAAAAAGAGGAATCAAAGTGACTCTTGAGTAACATGAAAAGCAAGTAGGGTAGAGCAAAATTTATCAAACCATGCACACGGAGCCTGTTTCAGTCCATACAAGGATCGGCATAGCCGACAAACCTCAAAGGAAGGTGTAGCAAACATGCTGGGAGGTGGAGACATATAGATTTCTTCCTTCAAATCCCCATGTAGAAAAGCATTCTTCACATCCATCTACCGGAGAGACCACCCCTGCGATGTAGCAAGTGCCAAGATAGTCCACTAGTAGTCATTTTGGCATCAGGTGCAAAGGTCTCTTCATAATCAATACCATACTACTACCGGTTTCCAAGAGCCATGAGACAGGCCTTATATCTGTCCAGTGACCCATCAGACGGAAACTTGACTGAGTACACCTATTTACAACCAATAGGTTTGACACCAGAGGGACAAGTCACAAGATCCCAAGTGTGATTATCTTGAAGAGCTTGGATTCTTCTAGCATGGTTTGCTGCCAACATGCTTGGGTGGCTGCCTGGGTATATGAGTGAGGAACAAAAACAGTGTCGAGAGTGGCAGTAAGCGAGGTATGAGGAAAACCATACCTATCCGGTGGATGTGTAACCCGAGTGGAGCGCCGAGTAACCGCAGAATCAGATGACGGATCAGTGTCTGGAAGAGGCATTAAAAAGGTGGAGAACGTCGATGATACACCACACTTGGTTTAAATCTCTCAATAGAAGAAGACACGTCATCAAAAGCGGGAAGAAGAGTAATAGGAGTATCATAAATAACCTGAGACTAAAAGAAATATTGATTTTCAAAGAAAATCACATTCCAGGAGATCCGGAATTTGTTTGCATGAGCATCATAACAAACAAATCCTTTTTGAGTACGACTATATATAGACTGGGCAGCAAACTTGTGACGCTCAACAGCTAGTAGATGAACAAAACAAACACACCCAAATAATCGAAAAATAGGGAGAATCATAATTTAGAGTGGCAGTAGGCAAATGATTGATCAAATAGACATCAGTAGATAAAGCTTCTACCCATAACTTAGAAGGTACAGAAGAATCAATCAACAAAGTACGAGCGACATCTAAGGGATGACGATTCTTACGCTCAGCGATTCCATTTTGTTAAGGGGTATAAGGACAAGAACATTGGGAAATGATCCCCTTTTGCTGAAGAAAAGTCTGAAAAGAATGCGATTTGTACTGCCCCCCCCCCCCCCCAAAAAAAGTCGGAGCGTAAAGTTTTGATACAAGTACTGAACTGTGTCTCAACAAACGCAACAAATTTTTAAAAGACAGATTACACGTCATCTTTAGAACGGAGAAAATATATCCAATCAAATCAATTAAAATCATAAATAAACGTCACAAAATAAAAATACTGACCATGAGAAATAACAGGACTCACACCCCAAACATTAGTAAGAACAATCTCAAAGCAATTAGAAGCACGACTACCATGCGCAAGAAAAGGTAAAGTTTTACTTTACCAAGACGACAAGTATCATAATCAAAAGATACAAGAGAAGAAGAAAAGGAATCTTTATTGCCAAAAAAACCATGTTTCATAAGATGAGCCAAGACAAAAGAATTAGGATGACCCAATTCCTTATGCCAAACTTCATTATTATTGGCAGTAGTCGTACAAGCAATAGAAACAACATTAGGAGATGAAATTGTAAAGGAAATAAATGTCCCACTTTAGGCCCCTTTGCCATCACCGTCCCCGGCATCTGATCCTGCACAAGACAACCACCACGAGAAAAATGAACATCATCCAAAAGAAATCAAATTGGTAGGCAATCCAGAAGAGACAAAAATATCGCAAAATAAAGAGCCCAAATTACCAACAGCTGTAATTGGAAGAGTACTGGCGTACTGCCACCATCAATCTGAATATTTTGCATGCCTCTATACTTGCGAACACCATGGAGACCCATCATATTACTGGTCATATGATTAGAAGCTCCCAAATCAACAATCCAAGAAGTTGAGTTAGTAGTCGTACCTTGCAAGCCTAAGGCAGACACAATCATCTGTTGGACCATTGCTGGTGTGAGAAAAGACGAATCAGAGCTTACAGTGGGTGGCGCAGAAGAAGAAGTAGAAGAGGACTGAACAGCAGCCTGAAAAGCTTGAGATTGGCGATTTTGAGACTGCATTGTCGCCTTTGATGATATGGCCTTCTTTCTTACAGTAGTTACAAAATTTCTTAGGACAGTTGTGAGCAATATGACCAAACTCCTTGCAACTAAAACACTGCAACTTGTTCCTCCCTCTCCCTTGTGTTGCATATGATACATTCACAACCTCAGAAGATACCTTCTCAGAAGTCATACCCATCTGAGTGGATAACCAATGTTCTTCACGCAATAAATCTCCCAAACAAATATCCAAAGAAGGAACCAAATTACGGTTCAATAAACTAGCTCGAACAAGCTCAAATTCAGGCCGAAGTTTCATCAAAAACTGATCGCGTTGACTCTCAGCATGAACCGCTTGAAGAGTCTCGAGTGCCGTAAGGGGAACCTTAGCATGAACAATAGCAGAATACTCATTCCAAAGATTAATAAAACCAAAATAAAATTTGTTCAATAGGTAAATTATCTTGACTGTAATTACTAATTTCCAACTCCAATTGAAACTTCCGAGCACTGTGATCTTGGTGGTAAATACAATGAAGATAATCCCACATAGCCTGAGCCATAGTAAAACAGCGAAGATTGGCCACAAGGTGAGAATCCATCATCCCCAACGGTCAAGAGATCACCTTAGCATCCTTGACCTCCCATTGTGTAAATTCCTTTTCATCAGTGAGAACTTGAGCAAAACTATCAATATGATTTGATAATTCATTCCCTTTCAAGAACATTTTAAATTGGAATTTCCACGTAGGGAAATTCTTTCCAGTAAGTCGAATAATAGTCTTTTCAATAGAGATAATGAAAGGCACTAAAAAAAAAATAAGCCCAAGCAGTCAACCAAATAAACGGCAAGCCTAACTCAAATCAACTCGAAATCCAAATAATAAGAGGTTCACAGACACAAAAACCCAGCAGAAATAAAAAACCCAGATCAAACACAGAAGCCTATCTCGAAATACCTGCCCTATGTGAAAAACAACACAACAGAGGAAGAAACACAGCACCTTCGTCGATCACACCAGGAGAAGTCAAAACTGCTGACCACCACAAAAACTGCCGACAGCCACAAAGATGCCCAGCCACCACGAGAAAAACACCGAGATAAGTAGCTCGCAACCAAGGAAAGGGTGCGCAATTAAAAAAAAAAATTTCGGCAGTCCCCAACAAAACACAAAATCACCAAAGTGGACACCACAAAGAAGGCCGACGCCCACGAAAAGCAAGAAAGAACTTGCTGAAACCGAGAGATTTGAAAAAAAAAAAATTTTAAAATAGCGATGAGAATCGCACCCAGTGATTAAGACTAAAACGACGGAATCAGGAAGGGGGCTCTGATAACACTTTAATTTTGGTCTAAATGCCCTTGCCATCGGTTTTGCTTTCATTATTCATAGAAAAACTTTACATAGTTGTTGCCTAATTTTCAACACATTTTCAGCACTTAAATGCTGCCAGATTTTCAGCATTATTTACAGCCTAATTTTCAGCACATTTTCAGCGCCTAAATGCTGCTAGATTTTCAGCATTATTTACAGCCTAATTTTCTGCTATATACAATCTAAATATAAACTAAAATATTTCAACTATATTATTTATAGCCCTAATTATCCTAAATTATCTAGGTAACATCATCCACCTTAACATTCGCATCTCAACAACTTTTATTTTTTGTACATGTTGTTTCTTTGTTGCTCAACATTCTAAACCATAAAGCATAGCTGGCCTTATAACCGCTAATAAAACTTTCCTTTTAATTTTAAGGGTATTCTACGATCACACAACACACCCGATGCACTCCTCCATTTTACCCAACCTGTTTTAGTTTTATGTACTATATCTTCTTCAATTTCCCCTTCAACTTGCATAACAAATCCAAGATATCTAAATCTATCGATGTTATTAATCTCTTGATTAAGTTTAATCTTCTCTCTATTGCTACACTTTACATTACTAAAATTACATTTCACATATTCTGTCTTATTCCTACTTATCCTGAACTCTTTAGACTCTAATGTGGCTCTCCAACGTTCTAACTTAGATTCCACTCCACTGCTACTATCATCAATCAACACAATATCATCTAGAAACAACATACACCATGGGATCTCATTTTTGGATCTTAATTAGTTCATCAATTACTAAAGTAAAAAGATAAGGACTCAAAGTAGAACCTTGATGTACACCTATTGTGATCGAAAAATCTCTAAATTCACCTCCTGCAGTCTTAACGCTAGTCACTGCTCTATCATACATATCCTTAATGACCTCCGTATATCTACTACAAACTCCCTTGTTTTCTAAGACTCACCAAAGAACTTCCCTAGGTACTCTATCATAAGCTTTCTCTAGGTCAATAAAAACCATATGCAAGTCCCTCTTCTTTTCCAAACTTTTCCATAAAAGTTATTAAAAGATAAATAGTTTTTTATGTTGATCTCCAAAGAATAAACTGAATTGATTTTCTGAAATCTACGTTTCGAATCTTATTCTATGTTTAATTACCCTTTCCCATAATTGCATCGTATGACTCACAATCTTAATTCCATGACAGTTATTACAGTTTTGAATATCGCCTTTGTTTTTGTACACAGGTACTAATCTACTTTTCCTCCATTCTTCTAGCATTTTCTTGGTTTTTATAATAGTGTTCAATAAATTAGTTAACCAAACAAGTCATTTATCTCCTAATCATTTTCAAACTTCAATCGGCATTTTATTTTTATCTGGTCTTATAGATTTCCCACTTTTCATATTTTTTTAATGTCATCTCAACTTCAAGGACTCTAATTTTGTGAATGAATCTTCTATTTTTTGTTTTCTCCTCATTTGTCACTTCCAAGTTCAATCTTTCATTTTGGTTTTCACTAAACAACGTATCAATGTATCTCCGCCACCTCTCTTTTATGTATTCTTCTCTAATTAAGATATTATCATTCTCGTCCTTTATACATTTTACATCACCTAAATCTTTGCATTTTCTTTCTCTAGCTCTAGCAAGTTTATAAATGTCTTTTTCTCCTTCTTTTGTATCTAGATTAGTATATAAAGTATCATAAGCTCTATCCTCTTATGTTTAGCTTCACTAATATTTTTTTTTTTTTTTTTTTTTTTGCATTTTTTCTTGCTTCTTTATATTTTTCAAGATTTTCTATACTTATACTATTTTAACATATTTTATACCAATTTCTTTGTCTTAACGGCTTTTTGGATTTCTTGATCCCACCACCAACTTTTTTTACTCCCCGAATATCTTCTTTTGGACTTACCTAAAACCTCTTCTGCTATCCTTATGATAGAATATGGCATTCTATTCCAAACAGTATTTGCATCAACCTTATCCCCTCCTGTCCAATCACACTCTTTGTTCATTTTATCTTTAAATTTACTATATTATCTCACTTCAAGTTCCACCATCTAGTTCTCTTGCGTTGATTTATGCTACTCCTTCTCATCCATCTTTTAATATATATAAATATATATATCTAGTACTAAGACTCTATGTTGTGTAACCAAACTTTTACTTGGAATAACTTTACAATCCTTACAAGATAGACGATCCCCATGCTTAGTTAAGAAGAAATCTATTTGGCTTTTATTATACCCATTCTTGAAGGTTATTGAGTGTTCTCTTTTTATAAAGCAAGTATTCAATATAACCAAATCGTTGGCTTTTATTATACCCATTCTTGAAGGTCATTGAGTGTTCTTCTCTTTTTATAAAGCAAGTATTCAATATAACCAAATCGTAAGAAATGGAAAAATCTAAGATTGTATCACCGGCCCCATTCTTATCTCCATATTTGTGACCTTCATGTATACTCTCATATCCTATATTATCCTTTCCAATGTGACCATTCAAATCAGCTCCTATGAATGACTTTTCGCACATAGGTATCCCTTGTAAAATACTATCCATATCTTCCCAAAATTGTCTTTTAAGATTTTCTACTAATCCTATTTGGGGAGCATATGCACTAATGACGTTCACAATCTCTAAGCCTAAAGTCATCCTGATTTTAATGATCCTTCCCCTATTCTTTTACATCTACTATGTTAACTTTTAGGTCCTTGTATACAATAATACCCACGTCATTTTTATGTTTCTTTATACCAGTGCACCAAAGTTTAAATCCTGATTTTTCAATTTCTCTAGCTTTCTCTCCTACCCATTTCGTCTCTTGAAGGCAGATGAAGTTAATTTTCCTCCTAAATATTATTTCCACTATTTCCATACTTTTTCCCGTTGCTAATCTAATCTTAGTTTCCTGTGCTAACTTATTTATCCTCTCCCTTTTACATTGACCTGATATATTCCCTTGACCTAGGTGAATTTGCTAAGAATTCATGATAATAAGATCTGACAAAGTTTTAAAATGCTGTCAACTATCTAACACAACTCCTTTATCCGGGCTTCATACTGGCTGTGCATGCAAAGAATTTGTGTTACACAAGCAAAGTACACATTTGCAATTTTTTTTTTTACACGGACAATTTTCTCCAAGAACAGTCAATGTAAAAATAAATAAGGTACCATTTCAGAATTTAAATAGTATAACACACAGACACGTGGAGATAAGGCCTTCAAAGGTCTCCTGACCTGCAACAGGTTATTAGTGTTGATTTTATTAAGAACAATCAGTCATATGAAAGCCTTAGTTTTTTGGGGAGCTTTTGCCTTCAAAATAGAAGAATATAGAAAACAAGAATTAGAATGGGTTGAAAACTCAGAAAAAAAAAAAAGAGTAAACCTAAAATCTTGTAGAATGTTCCACCAAAACATGTAGATGGCCAAATTTTTTTAACGATAAAACTAAAGTAAATTATTTGCCCAACTTGAAACAAATATATTTCTCACTTGGGCAATTAACTACATCTTAAAGATGTCCACCGTTTTTATAATCCTATAGCTCTAGGGCATTAAATATGATGTTGCATTACATGATAAAACTATAGATAAATATATTACACACGTACTAAATCCACACTAAATTTAACAAAGAGTACATAAACAAGCCTCACCTTCCTAAACAATTCCTTCATACCTCCACCTGCCGAACTGGGGTAATATATCATAATGCTGTGATTATCCCCTTCATAAGAACATAGAGAGAGAATTTGTATCATGCATGCAAATTGAAACTGTTATATTTTCATACTATTTAAAATAGTAAAGTAGGAACATTATATTTGGTTCATGGAATGGCTAATCCTATGAGTACAATGAAATAAGGTGGAAGTGTAATAAAAGTTGTGCAGGGATATAGAAATTTGAAAAAGGTAGCTCATGCAAAAGCTTCTGTTATTTCATCCAACATTGAATAGGACAGGGATAGACATTCGCATGGTAATATTTGGGAATAGTCATTCCTTGTCTATTCCATGTCATGGATTAATAAGTATTTTTTGCACCGTCATTTTAATATATGATGGTAACACATTTTCTTTTGTCAGCTACCAAATCCTTATATCATGCCCATTCTATTCCTCGGAATAGACATTCCACAAACCAAGCATAAACTAAATATTTTGACCTAAAATTACATACGAAATTTAATAATAATAATAATCCAATTCAAATTTGCAACATTAAAACCTCAAAAAAAAAAGAAATATGATCTTAAACAAGGACCATATGATAAAACAGCAAAGATGAATAAAAAAGAGGTTATATGCCAACAAACTTTCACCAGTTTGCAAAGGACCACAGCACAGCATTCAAAGTTATACATTTTTTCCCTTCAATATTCAGTTCTAACCATCAACATGAACTTAGATCATTTGTATAGGCAAGGGCCCAGCACCTAATAGCTGCTGCATGCAACACCCAATAAAATTCAAAGACCAAGTTTCAAATTTGAAAGAACAATGGTTATGGTTTGATCTTTCGAAATATAGCTCTATTTCTTGTGAACCATGAGATATATCTACTGTGAAGAAAATCATTTCTATCGCATGAATCAATGGAGAACTAAACTATGTAATCAGCCCCAGTATGATCTAACTTGAGACAAATTCAAGTACTCAGCTTAGAAGGGACCACAAGTTCTGCACAATTTTTCACAAAAAGGACATGAACATCATAAATAGGGAGCCTACTAGAATGAAATATCTATTTTATTACTAAAATTTGCTAATATTTTTAGGTACTTTTTTATAATGATTTTTTATAACATGATTAGATTAAAGAACTAAGTTTAAAAACATTGTGTGTGGGTGTGTGTATGTGTGGGTGTGTATTCATTAATATACATGAATACACATACATACATACATACATACATACATACACATACACATACTAAGTTTATGTTTCATTCATGGAATATGTTCCTTGTAGTAGGATGGAATACAACAGAAAGAAAAAAAAAATTGGATAAAAAAAATTTAGAAGGGAGTTACTCATGCAAGTTATTCCATCCAACATGTAACAAGAAAACAATAGTCATTCCAGTGGTGAAATTTGGGAATAGTTATTCCTCATTTATTCCTTGTTATGATTCGTAATAATTTTTGTATTGTAATTTGCTTTAGGATAATAACAAATTTTTTTGTGTAAACTTTTATATTACCACATCACCAAAAGCTTAAATTGTTAGGTTGTAGGCCAACAATGTATATCAAGCTTTAACACTCCTTCGCATGTGCAGCCCAATTGTAGGTGGATAGATACACAAACAATAAATAACACCCATCTCAAAGAGTAAGATAATTTTTAACCTCCACACAATAAACACAGGTAACAAGACTAGAAACCATGACCTCCTAGCAACCATAGCTCTAATAAAATGTTAGATTACCACTTCACCTAAAAGTTTAACTCCTAAAAGCTTAAACTATTAGGTTGTGGGCCAAATGTATATCAAGATTTTAAGAAGAAAATAAAATCATCAAATTCTTCTACTACTACTGTAATCCTAGGAATAGAAATTCCACGAAGCAGACGCAACCTAAAATATTTGTTTTCTTGTAAAATTTACGAATAATATCTTCGCTTTTACACTCCTTTTTAATTATTAAATAGATATACAACTTATGCCAATGGTTATGAAAACATGACTGAAATAATATATCTATTGAAATGTGGATTTATTGGCATCCTCCATTTCAATTCATTTATAAGATTTCAAAGTGGATTTTAAGGAAAGATTCAGGATTTCTAAAGGTTCACTTTTAAACAAGCCATGACACATCAATGGCTGAAAAAAACAAATGTGACATCAATGATTTTTTCCATATGGCAAAATACACCATCATATCAAAGATTCTGAGCAGATTAGCTTCTCTGAATTTGATCATATTAAATGCTATCTGCTCAACTGTTCAATACTGCAAGTTACTAAGGTAAGGATGGTGTTTTTGGCCTTCAATGTTATTTTGTGCAAATTTTCAAAGAAAAATTGGGGGGGGGGGGGGGAAGGGGAGGAGATTTCAAAGGAAGCTGCAAAAGAATGCAACATGATGTTTCTTAAAATAGAAAAGGAACATTAGGGGAAAATAAAGGATGTTACTGATATATACAAAACGCTATAATATTACAGACTTACAGTATAACATATTTACATTGCACAATACATTTCAATTCTTCTCCTTTCTTTTATGTCTTCAATATTACTAATACAATATACCTTCAACCAATAATTTGACTTAAATTTTTGCTTTCTTATTGTGTTATTTTCATAGCTACTGTGGTCATCATACCAGGCATTTTAGCAATGCTCTTAAAAAGGGAGAGAGCGGAATGTCATCAAGATTCAAGAAGCACTATTAGCACAGGCTAAGAGATCTCTTCTATGTAGCACTGTCACTTCTACAAAGGTATCATCACGCCATGTCCATGTCATATTCAGGCACCAACACCCCTCAACCACTCTTCCAACACGTATTCAACACTTCAAAAACATGTCAACTATTTTAAAAGTGTCAGTTTAATCTTATATTTCCTACACACTTTTGAACACATTGGAAATTCCTCTCATACTTTTTCAACAATATTTTTTTGAAAAATTATAATTTCTTTTAGTTTATTCATAAAAATCATAATTATAAAAGAATTACAACTAAAATGATCTCATTTGAAAAAAAAAAAAATCATACTGAACTTTTTGACATTTACAATGAAAAAAAGGTAATATATTGAGATTTATAAATTAAAAAAAGAATATGTATTTATAATGGAATTTTTAACATATTGTTATATAACATCAAAAACTATATTTGTCATACATAATATGTTAAACATAGTATCATAGAATTATTAATTACGGTACCATTCCGTGTTGTAACCTATATTTTTAGGATTTGTTTTGTCCCTGAATCCATGTTGTGTTGTGTCGCATCCTTCCTGTTTCCTATGTCCATGTCAGTGCTTCAGAGGATCTCTCATATCACCTTGTCTCTATTGCAACTTCAGTTCATGCTTCTCAAGAAGGCTTACTATTAGCAAACCTTTATGAGTTCATGATTTACTTTTTAAAAAATGAACTATTCTAATTTCAGGTTTTTTATGATTTACTTGATTTTTTATTTTATTTTTATTTTTTGCTATTAAAAGAAGGTATATTAGATAGAGAAAGAGAAGTTACAATGAAAGAGGACAAGAAGTCCATCCCAAAAATAAATAAAATAAATAAAAAATAAAATAAAATGAAAAAAATAAAAAAGGAAAAAATAAAAATTAATAACTAAACAAGGAACCCCACCCCCCCCCCCCCCTTCTTCAATCTGTTTCCTTCATGGTTCACTGAACTCTTCGAGTTAGCTAACTCCTTTTAAGCCTTTTTAGCTCTGTTTTTACATCCATCAAGGCGACTTCAGTCCCCTCAGAATCACAAAACTTTAAATCCAAATTTATCCATGAGATCTTGAACTTCAAAATCCTTCCCTGAAATCTCCTCCACTGGTGTTGGTTAAATATTGTCCTTGAGCTGCAGCTCATTAACCAAATTGTCATTTACAAATAAAGAGACCCCCTCCAATCCTTCCTAAGGGAATGGGTGTACATATGATAAGTCCCCTAAACCATCACCGGAGTTAGAAACATATCCATATTGTTCCCTAATTTCATCCAATAGCGAACCCCCACCACAATCAAAACTCACTTAGACCATCGCTTTCATTATCTGATAAATCCCCCCATTTCAATACCACCTTTCCTTTGCTGACCCCATTACAAGAATTGCTCATTTTTTTCTTAGCATTTATGTCTTCCATGATAACTAACTCTCCTTCTAAATTCCTCTTTAAAACCTTTGGCACGGTCTCACCAGACTGCTCTCTTTTTTATTTGAATGATCTTTACAGATCTTTTTTTTTATAGAAAAAGGAATCCATTAGATAAAGAAAGAATGTACTATCAGGAGAGAAGACATCTCCTTAATGAAATCTGAGAATCCCCAGAAAAACAAAACAAAAAAAAAAACGGAAAACACAAAAAATACAGCAAACTCAAATCAGCACGCCCTTAGAAGGGACTTCCAATCCCACTGAACATTTGTCAAACACATCCCCTTAAAATTTCCATTGCGCACACACCACAAAGAAGCCATGACACCAACCAATATGGAATCTTCTTCCCTGAAAAAATATGTAGATTACTTTCCTTCCACAAGCCTCGTAGCACTGCAAATAAAGCAAAATCCCATAAAGCAATACCTTCCTCATTCCAAAAGATATTGCCAAGAACTCCTCCATTGTTCTCAGACAAACCCAACTCTTTCCAAAATAATTATATAACTTATTCCAAACCTTTTTTTCAAAATCGCAATGCAAGAAAAGATGAGAAACAGATTCTGAACAATCAAAACAAAGCATACATATATCAGGGGATAGAGCCTTTAAAGGTTTCCTCATCTGCAGCAAGTCCTTAGTATTTATTCTATGAAGCACAATCAACCAAAGAAACGCTTTGATTTTATGGGGGATTTTGACCTTCCAGATTACTTTGTAGAATGGAAAGGAATGATTGGTACCAACCAAAAAATCAAAGAAAGATTCACACGAAAAAACATCTAAGGAATCCAACAACCAAGATCAACTATCATTGAATCAAATTTAACCAAGGCCCGAGTTCCTTCACCTTTTAAGTATAAGCCTCTTCAACTAAGTTCATCAACACCACGTTTTCCTTCACATATTACCCCCAATATCTTCACGATCCAGATTAATTCCTCTTTCTTTAGAACAATATGTGAAAACTTTCTCCCTGAAAACTCCAAAATCCGGAAAACTGAGGGCTCCACACCCATCTGCACAATCATCCACCAAGTATAAACCTTGGGACCCTTAAATCCCTTTGCCTTAAGGCCTGAGGCATCAGAAATCCTACCCAAAACACCATCACCATTGTAAACCTTTGCTACAACATCCTCTTGCTCCAAAAACACAATCATCGACCAAAACTTGAAACAAGACTTTCCTTCATCACCTCTGTCTCTTTAACACTTTCAGTACTGTTGCTTCTTTTTCTGATGAATATGGCAAACACTCTTGGCTATCAAGAATCTGCCTACACTGATTAATGGGAGAGTTCTGGGTTTGAAATGCGGGAAACTTCTGATATTCCTCAACCTGACCTCCAACTTCTGGTAATGGATGTGTATATTAATATTTTGTTTATTGAGGATATAAATGTATGAACCTCTTGCTTCTGCTATTATTATTTTATTTTGCAACACGCATTCAATAAAATTACTTCAAGTTGGATTGAGTGTGTTATGGGGATTGTGTTTGTCCATCCAATGGATTTCTTTCTGTAGGCTACATAAACTGGGGGAAAAATATATTTTTTTTGTTTATATCAAAAGCTTCCTTTTTTGTCAAATAGCACAAAAAAAAATTCATTGATAGATTAAGAATTGAAAAAAAAAATGTATAGCAAATTAATTGAACTTAATAAATGAATTCAAAATATCAACCTCATAACAAATAAAGCTATACCAAAATCTGAAGTTCACAGATTGGGAATAGATTAGTTCCAACTTTATCTATTCCCTTGGTTCGTGCCATGGCCCATAAAATTTGTCATTGTACTTCCTATCTTACCAAATGATTTGCAAGCATTGAAGACCAACTGTGATTCTGTAACAAATGATTTGTGCTTTCATGTTCCCAGATTCTCTTTTTATGGAACACCTTAAAGCCCTATGAGTTTGCATGTCAATGTCAAAAAAAATTTTTACCAATCATTGAATCTATTTGCTGAAAATAAATGTCTCTTTTGTTCTGGTTTCTGCTGTTAGATGGATTGTGTATTTTAAAAGTTTGTTTAGCATTGCCATATTTTGCCTCTTTTGCTTTTCAATAAATTTGTATGGTAGACAACATCCAGGTATTCACTTTGTACACATGTTTTTGTTAAATCTGAATATTATTGTTAAGGCTTAATATATATATTGTTGGCCCACAACCTAACAGCTTAAGCCTTTAGGTAAAGTGGTTTCCTGACAATTATGTTTCACGAAATTCAATATAGAGTATTTTCAGTTAGTTTATATCATTTCTATAGTGTCTATATCTTTTTTTCCTTTTTTGCAGGCTGTTTAGCATTTCCATAGTACCGCGCACAAGCTTCTAGCCAGTATTAAGTAAATTGTGGAGGCGCTAAAACCAATTGCTCATCACCTAACCAGTAACTCTTATGAAAATTCCACTACGCAATGCTAGTCCCACAAAGGGAGTCCTGGGAATAGACGTCAATAGACAGTCCTGACCTTCAAACAGTCAAACCTGCTCACTTAATGCTTGAAAGTTGCAACATTTAACTATTGCATGTTAAAACAATGTTTCATGCCATTAATGATTTCAGTGATGAAGCAACCAGATAATGTCAACAGCAACATGCTTCAATCAAATCTAAGAAGGAATTTTTTTTTATTCTCATGACAACCCACATACACAGGTTAAGCAAAATCAAGGAACTTTAAATGAGACATTAATGAATTATTTGATCAAAAATTTTGTTTTAAAAAAAAAAATCAATGTAAGAACTTGTTAATACAAATATGGTGCTCACCATCAACCGGCTTCTCCACAAATGGTTTCCAAAAACGATTACCATGGACCTCAACAAAATCATCTTCCTCAATAAAATAATCAAGCTCTTGACACGGCACTTCTCTATTTACAAGGGCATATCGTGGAACAGGAATTCCACATATTTCAAGATGCTAGATTTACAAAAAGGAAACGGAAAGAATTAGTCTCCAATATTCAACTGCTAAAAGATGAGAACAATCAATAAGATAATTAACATGATAAAATTCAAAATATAATCAAGTTCACACAAGACAACTTTAGAACTCATCAATTTTTACAACACACTTTAGGCATTTATCTCTTAGGGCGCACCTTTGGACAACCTAAACAGCAATCTCTATACACAATTAAGCAGCCGGCTAAAATTCCATCATGGATCAATCCACAATGACCACTGTTAGATAACCACTTTAGCTTAAAGCTTAAGTCGTTAGGTAGTGGGCCAACAATGTATATCAAGCCTTAACACCCCCACACATGTGCAGCTAGATTGCACATGGAGAGATAAACAAACAATAAATAACACCCATATTGGGAACACATTCATTTTCTAACAAAACTTACATTAAACACAGGCAGCAAGACTAGAACCCAGGACATCCTGCCAACCATGGCTCTGATACCATGTCAAATTACCACTTCACCTAAAAGGTTAAGTTGTTAGGTTGAGGTTGTCGGCCAATAATGTATATCAAGCCTTAATAAATTACACAAAGATATAACGGAGACTAGACACTCCTACCCCTTCAAAACTTCTACACTTTATTTGACAGGAAACTAGATGTTATTAATCAAAAAGAGCAAGATTACAAAGTAAACACTGAAAAGAAAGAAGAGAAGCCAACTGCACAAAGAAAAAATTATATAAATAAAAATTCTGATAAAAATATTATATAAAATTGAAATAAAAAATAACCGCAACAACAATGCTGAGACCATTATAGAAAAATAAAGTGTATCTCAAATTTAGTTCTTGCTTGGCCCAAAAGTATGCAACACTATGACTAAATTTAGGCGTTAATGGAAGGAGCAACCTATAGAACACAAAAAGGTAAAGGATTTCTTGGAAGATGTGAGCTTAGCTCTAAGACTTTTACCAGGTGTTTGGTTCGTGCCTGGGAATCCAAATGCCCTTACCACGGGAATAAGGATTACCAAAAAACTAGGATGAAAATAGTTTGTGGGCTTAATAGGTTCTCATGAATCCTAAAATGCGTAACCCAATATGAGCATCAAGGATTCACATTCCTGGGAACCCTCAAAGATTCCTCAAACCAAATGACTAACATGATCTTCCACAAAATTGTTGAAATTCCCGTCAAAATTTTTGGTTTCCATGACCCTCGAAATCGAAATGGCAATCAATTTCCGTCTTGCATAAATTCCATCGAAATCACAATGAATCATCCGAAATTTATCGAAATTTTGAAATTTTAGCGTAACTTGTCGAAATTTTAGCGAAACTTGTCAAAATTTGAACCATACAATGAAATGTTCTCAAAATTCAAATGAGAGATTTAGGAGTGAAGAGAATTTCTTGCTTGAATTATTTTATTTATTTTTATCAAAACAAAACATTATTACAAGTTCTTTTGAAATTATATGAAAAAATAAACCCACAACAACATTTTATTTAACCATTCATGTCAAAATTATCATTATTTGTCTAATAAATAATATTTAAATGATTTATGAATTTCATTTGTACTAACTAATTCACTAAATATGTTTAACGTACATTATCTTACAAATATGTTTGATGCATATACCATATTACAACCTTTCCACCTCATACACAGCATAGATATATTTAGTTGTAATAGAATAATCCTAAAACTAACATTATTATGTCTAATCATTTCTAAAGCTTCACAAAAGAATTCCATGCTTTACAACTGATTTCCATTATTTTTCCAAATCGAAATCAAAATTGACATCAAAATCAAAATTTCTGTCGAAAAATTTCCGTACTTTTGGAGCTTCGAAATTTGAGCTGAAATCGAAATTTAAGACCTTGATGACTAGTTAATAGCATTCAAGCACCACCATATAACATTAGGCAGTTCTGCCTCCGTACATGTGAATATTTTGAGAAACAACCACACTTCAACGTGGGTGTGGATTGATATATTTATATTTACAAGAGATAATTACAATTAAATGAGATTACAAATATAACAGAAACTAATCTCCTAGAATAAATATAATTATCTACAATTATGGGGGTCAATGCAGCTATATTTGGGAAGCTTCAGTGGAATGAGTTGTGCGATCCTCAACACTCACCCTCAAGTTGGAGTAGATAGTGATCATACTCAACTTACTCAGTAAATGGTTGAATTGTGTGGGTCTGAGTGCTTTTGTCAATAAATCTGCAAGCTGCTGACTTGTGGGTATGTGAATAGTTTGAATAATTTGGTTTTGGATCTTCTCTCGTACAAGATGGCGATTGATCTCTATATGCTTTGTTCGCTCGTCGAAAACTGGATTAGATGCAATGCGAATAGCTGCTTTAGTATCACAATACAACTTGATTGGTTGTGGGTGAGCTATCTGGAGATCTATCAAAAGTTACTTTAACCAAGTAATTTCACAACAGGTTGATGTCATAGAGTGGTATTTTGCTTCAGCTGAGGACCGTGAAATTGTTGTTTGCTTGTTGGTTTTCCAAGAGATTGGAGATTTTCCTAGTAAAATACAGTACCCAGTAACAGATCGCTGAGTATTTCTGCACCAAGCCCAATCGACATCACAAAATGCATGTAATTGAATACCACTGGAAGCTGACAAAAGAATTCCTTGCCCAAATGACTGTTTGAGATAGCGCAAAACACGATGTGCTACATCCAAGTGGGAAGTTCGAGGCTTATCCATGAATTGGCTCAATGTGTGCAACGCATATGCCAAATCTGGTCTAGTGATAGTCAAATATATCAGTTTCCCAACCAGTCTTTGATATGAAGATGGATCTGAAATAAGTTCTCCATCTGTCTCACTAAGTGCCAAGTTTGGTTCCATTGGTAGATTACATAGTTTAGCCCCAAGGAAACCAGTCTCCTCAAGTATCTCCAAGGCATATTTCCTTTGCAACAAGAAAATTCTTGTTTTGGAGCGAGCCACCTCTATCCCTAGAAAGTATTTCAAGGGACCAAGATCCTTTAGTTTGAAGCATTCTCCCAAGTATGTCTTAAATCCCCGCAGATCTGTTCCAAGTTGTTTCCTGCCAAAATAATATCGCCTACATAGACCAAGACGATGGTGAAACTTGTTTCGTGGGATCGGACGAAAATAGAGTAATCTGCTTTAGATTGCTTATAATCGGCATTGATAAGTGTGAAAGATAATTTAGCATACCACTGCCTAGCACGTATGATCTTGCCACTCACAAAACCTTTGTCTCTCGTGATGTGGTCTTCCATGAGGATCAATTTCCATTTAGCCACACCCATTTTGAAACATCCTATTCTGTCTTACCACAACCTCTTAACTCTCCACATCTCCTCTTCGCCAACCCTACCCAAACACCTCCTTGCTCACCCCCGCTTCATTCCCCTTCTAATGCTCAAATGGTCCTTGTCCGGCGATCCACACATACGATTCAGCCACCTGCCTACCTACGGGATTACCATGTTGAACAAGAACTCCCTTCTCGTCCTATCCCATCACCTGACTCAATGGCAATCCGTTCTTCAGGTACTCCTCATCCTCTTTCTGATTTTCTTTCTTATGATTCCCTTTCTTCTACACACCGTCCTTTCACCACTGCTATCTCCATGGTAAAAGAACCCCAGTCTTTTTTACAAGCCATGCAGGATCCCAAGTGGCGTGCTCCCATGCGTGCTGAGATTGATGCCTTGGAAGCCAATCACACTTGAACTTTGACTCCTCTTCCACCCCACAAACAACCCATTGGCTGCAAATGGGTGTACAAAATCAAACACAATCCTGATGGATTTGTAGGACGTCACAAGGCTCGCCTTGTTGCCAAAAGGTACAACCAAAAGGAAGGGATTGATTACACTGAAACTTTTGCCCATGTAGCCAAGATGGTCACTGTTCGCACTGTCCTTGCTCGTGCTGCTGCCCACAATTGGCATCACTTTCAGCTTGATGTTAATAATGCCTTTCTGCATGGTGACCTCGATGAAGATGTCTACATGCATCTTCCTCCTGGTTTCGGACGAAAGGGGGAGACTATAGCTGAAGAGGTAACAACCTATAGCTTCATACCCATCATTCAGTTTGCAAAATGAAATCAAAGTAGGAAAGAAATCGAGGTACAAATAGAATCAAGGTCAATCTCAGAATGTGATTACTGCATTTGCTTAGTAACACAGAATGGCTACAGGAATTGCAATTCATATTCCTTTCCAATATTTGATATTTTTCAATGATGGCTATAATGTAATGAGAAATAATTCATTTTTTTAAAGAGTCCCTAGTATAGAATTATTTAACATTTTAATCTTTCAAATATATGAATTCAATTCAACATTACTTTTGAAATGGAAGAACTATTCACGATGATAGGTCTCTCCCTTTATTTATAACATATGTCAAAGTTCATACGATTATACCAATCCATAATGCCATAACCAACTCTCACTTGTTAACATAATTATCACACACTAACAATGCTAAATGACTAAGATAACCATCAACACCCCCCCTCATTTTGAAGCATATATATCATATGCTCCTAGCTTGTTACAAATGAATTTAACACGAGCAACCCCCCCCCCCCCCAAAGGCTTCAGTAAATAAATCAGCAAGCTGCAAATCAGACTTCACGTGAGTGGTGGTAATGAGCTTTTGCATAAGTTTCTCCCAAACAAAGTGGCAATCAACTTCAATGTGTTTTGTTGTTTATAGAAGACCAAGTTGGAAACAATATGAATGACAGCTTGATTATCACACGTCAACTCCACAAACTAAGAATGTGGAAAACCTAGTTCTTCCATTATGTTCTTCAACCAAACAAGTTCACATATAGTGTGACCCATGGCCCTATACTCTAACTCAACACTTGACCTGGCCACCACAGTTTGTTTCTTACTCCTCCAAGAAACCAAATTTCCAACAAGAAGGATACAGTAACCAGTTGTGGATCTTCTATCAAAAGCTGAACCAGCCCAATCTGCATCAATATATCCCTAAATATGAGTGTGACCACAATCCTGATATAAGAGACCTCTCCCACGTGCACCTTTAAGATATCTCAAGAATCAAATTACTACATCCCAGTGACTTGCTCTTGAAAAATCAAGAAACTAACTACCAAACTCACAACACTTGTTGCGAAGGATAC
This sequence comes from Malania oleifera, assembly GCF_029873635.1. Classification (NCBI taxonomy): domain Eukaryota; kingdom Viridiplantae; phylum Streptophyta; class Magnoliopsida; order Santalales; family Ximeniaceae; genus Malania; species Malania oleifera. The sequence continues at coordinate 64,633,962 of NC_080427.1, read as the reverse complement.
ACCTGACCGAGTGACCGTGAGATAATTCATCTTTCTAACAAGCCCCCAAAATCTTCCAGAGTGGGGCAAAAAATCGTCCATATCTTGCACTATTAGGATCCATGAGTGCATCAACAAGTTTGGATCCCAATAGTCCAATTTCGTCTAAAGAAATCAAGAACATACTTCCTCTAAAATAAGACGGTTCATGTACGAGATCTCAATACTTCTATACCCAAGAAGTGCTTCAATGGTCCCAAATCCTTTGTCTGAAAATTACTCTGTAGGAAATGCTTTAGGCTCTAAATACCTTGATCATCATCACCTGTAATCATAATATCATCCACATACATAATCATCAAAATCCTTTCAGATGGAGTAGGAAGATAAATACAGAATGATCTACTGCACACCGTTGAAGGACAAACTCAAGCAATGAAGCAACCAAACCATGCCCTCGGAGACTATTTTTAAACATATAGTGATTTATTGAGCTAACACACTAAGCTTGACCCTACCTAAGCAACAAACCCAAGTGGTTGCTCCATATAGACCTCCTCGCAAAGATCACCATTTAGGAAAGCATTCTTCACGTCTAACTGGTGTAGAGGCCAGTGGTAGGTAGTGGCTAAGGAGAAGAATAAACGTACTAAGACAAGTTTGGCTACAGGGGAGAACATGTTTAAATATTCCAAGCCATATGCTTGAGTATATCCCTTAGCAACGAGGTAGCCTTCACTCAACCCAAGGAACCATCTGGATTAACCTTCACAGTGCAGTCCCAAGTATCATTATCCTATAGAGCATGCATCTCTTCTATCATTGCATTCCTCCACCTATAATGGGATAAAGCTTCAAAAATAGAATTGGGAAGAACAACAGAAGACAAGAAATCATAAGAAACAAAATTAGAGATTGGATGTTGGGTACAAGTGCGTTTACCTTTATGAAAAGCAATAGGAGGATCAGCCATTTAGGGGAGAGGACCATTCGACAAGGGAACTGGAGGAGTAAAAGTGGAAGCTAGAGCCGCACCTCCATTGAGTCGTCGTGTGTACCCTTGCAAATTGGGACGATCCAAGCAATGAGAAGGACTCAAACTAGATGAAGATGCAGGAAAACTAGACAAAGGAAATAAGTTAGGCTCGAGAAGGCTAGGCAAAGGAAGAGACTCATCAAGGACAACAAAACTAAGGAATCAGAATAGTACGGCCTAGACTCAAAAAGGGTGACATCAGCAAAAACAAAGAATCGATGTAAGGTGAGACTATAACATCGATATACTTTTTTTGAGTATAGGAATAACCCAGAAAAATAAATTTGATAGCATGAGGATCCAATTTATCCCTTCCTAGATTTAACTGATGAACGAAGGACAACCAAATATACAAGGAGAAAGGGAGAACAAAGGAACCTTAGGGAAGATAATTGAATATGGGATTTTACCAACAAGGACAAAAGATGGCATTTTATTGATGAGAGAGCAAGCAATGAGCATAGCATCACTCCAAAAAATTTTGGGGACATTCATTTGATACAAAAGGGTTCAAGTGGCGTCAAGAATATGTCTGTTTTTCCACTCCGCAACTCCATTTTGCTGTGGAGTGTAGGAACAAGATGACTGATGGATCATGCCAAAGTTTGTCATATAGGTAATGAATTGAGTACTGAAGTACTCTTGAGCATTATCAATACGAAATATTCAAACTGACAAATCAAATTAAGTCCTTATTTGTTTGTATCTTTCATTAAATACAACCAATTCATTTTGGAGTGGTCATCGACAAAAGTGACAAAGTATTGAAACCTCAACTTTGACATGACACGACTAGGACCCCAAACATCATAATGGACTAACATAAAAAAGTTAACGACTCTTTTATTGACTCAGGAGGCAAAGGGAACACAATGATGCTTTCCTAATTGACAAGACTCGCAATCAAGGTTTGACACGAAACTCAAAGTAGGAATTAGTTGTTTTAACTTGTCCAATGGTGGATGACCAAGGTGATAATTAATTTGATATGGTGCGGCAGCGGCACTACAGGCAATAGGAGAAAAGAGCAACTCAAAGTAGTAAAGTCCACCAACCTCACGTCATGTGCCAATTATCTTCCTCATCTTCAAATCCTAAATAAGAATAGAATTAGGAAAGAAGGTTACAAAGCCATGGTAACTTCGTAATTTTACAAATAGACATGAGATTAAAAGGGGATTTAGGAATGTCGAGAACAAAATAAAATGAGATGGCAAGAGTAGGATTTACTGTTCCTATTCCCTTCGTAGCAATAGTGGACCCATCAGCAAGGGTAACTCTGGGTAGATTTGTAGAATACCTGGATAGTAGAAAAGAAGTTGGTCACACCTGTCATATGGTCACTAGTAGCAGAGTCGAAAACCCAAGGACCAATGGGAGATATACCGGATGACATACAAACGGTATGGTTACTTTTATTAGTAAAAGATGCAATATGATGACATGCTTGTTGGGATGCCTGATGCTGCAGGAACTTTGAAGACAGCTATAGTACGTTGTTCACTCAAACAAATAACTGATGAGGGAGACACATTTCTGGGATTCAGGAACTCCATCCTAACACAAATACAACCTTGATAGAGCATCAAATCAAAAACACACAGCAGGCAACATGTTTTTCGAATTCACCAACTTGATCCCAACATACACAACCTTCAACAACCAATGCAAAGTGCAAACCACAAGCCCACAACGTACCAATACAGAAGCACAGAAAATATCACTGTTTCAGGCCCAATAAACTCAATAAATGTTGACAACGAACTTCAAAAAGCATCAAACAATCATTCCTTGGATGTGGTAAATGAATGAGCAACTACAAAAGGTGAGATATTTGGACAAAAAACATCATGAAAAACTTCAATACCATGTTTATAGAGGGATGAAGACTTCAGGCCAGAAACATGCCTGAAATTGGCTTCATGTGCCGGTGCGTGAGGTCAGCCCTAGCAGCCTTCGACCGGCACGTGAGGGCGCATGGGGAAGCTGCTGGAGATGAAATTTCAGTGGGGAGCGGATGGCAGTGTCTGGGGGTGACTATGGCGTTGTTTTGCAAAATCTATTGTGGATTTGCATTCCTGATCTGGCAATGTCGCCCAGGAATTTTCCGGCGACTACTCTAGCTTCCGGAAGCTGCTGGCTATCTTTAAGGGCTATAGTGTAGAAGGATATTCTTCTACAATGGTTGACATGCAGAAGATTTAGGGTTGTGGGCTTTGGTTTGATGGTGGCTGTGAAAATTAGGGTCTCAGAATCAAGCTCTAATACCAAGTTCAATAATTGGGTGAAATGGGAGACCTAATCACAATGATAGGTAACTCCCTTTATTCATAATATATGTCAAAGTACATGCCAATGACCATAATAACCTTACTAACTCTCATCTGTTAGCATAACACTCACAAATAAACAATGCTAAATGACTAAGATAACGACCGACAAAAATATATGTATTTTTAGCATCATAATTTTTTTGTTTGGATTTTTTGGTAATCTTTCATAAGAAAATATAAATTATGATGATGATGGTGATGATGATGATAAAAAATAGATAAATAAATAAATAAATAATGAAAACAAGAACAGTTACCCGGGAAAAAAAAGTCATAAAATATTATTGTTGTTATCTTTTTATTAGCATTATAATTATGATGTGGCTGTTGTTATGTTGTTAAGTTAGACATGGAGGAGAGAAGAAAAGAAAAAGGAGGAGAAAAACTGAGCGGCAGTTTCCTGAAGTCTACGTACAGCTCCAGGTCTGCCTTCTTATATATTTTTATTAATAATAAATTAAGGACAAAAAATACCCCCAAAGTAAAACTCAAAGGGTGCAGTGATGAGTGCCTCAACAGTAAGGAATGAAGTGGTAATAGGTGCCCCTCATGCTTTTTTTACTTTTCTTATTTGATTTAATTGTGTTTTAATCTCATGCCTTGTCATTGTGAATAAGATAATGAAAGATGCAAGCAAAACATACAGTTGTCTTTCTTTAGGCTCTGTTTGGTATTATTTCTGTTTTTTGTTTTCTATTTTCATTTTTGTATATGGTGAAAGAGCTTATGCAATGTGTTTGTTTACATTGCCAGTTGTGTCATCGTTTTACAACTATTTTCAGAAAAATGGAAAACCATAGCTGTTCTGTCGACCATCAAAATACTGCAATATACAGAATTAACTTTAGGAAATGGAATCATTGATATTAATTCATATTTTTCAATTAAAACTAAAAAAAATGACAATGTAAATTTAAAATATAATTAAAATAAAAATATACATTTTATTAAAAATGTAAAAATAAAAGTTTAATTTGGACTGCGAAACTTGAAAGAAAGAATTAATGCAATGATTTGCTTCAAAAGAGAAGACCTGATAAGGCCCTGTCCCCTGACATTTGTGTCCTTTGCATGAGGAGTGAAGAGACTTGTGTACATCTCTTCGTCATTGCCCTTTCATGTTGGCAATTTGGAATAAGTTATTTGGTATATTTGGTGACAATTTGGGTCTGTCCATACACTTTGAAGGCTTTTATACCATTACTTTTAGGGAAAAGGATAGGAAAGGTCTACGGCATTGCCCATTATGGCTGTTATTTGGTGTCTTTGGTTGGAACAGAACACTAGAATATTCAAAGGCATGGCTACTGCTACCAGTTTGCTTTGGAGTAGAGCGGTATATCTTGCATCATTGTGGGTGTTGCCAAATGGATTTTTCCATCATCTTTCTTTGGAAAACTTGCAGCAGGATTGGTTGGCCTTGTTATATTGAGTTTGATTCTCTATTTAGGTTGCATTCTTTATAACCAGTTTCTACTGATGTGAAAAGAGGCTTTCTTATTCCCCGTCTTCTCTTTTTTTTATTTTCCTTTCTCTTTCTAATTTTCTAATGTAAGTTCTTCTCTTTTAATAAAATTCTTTGTTTATCAACAAAAAATAAAAATAAAAATAAAAATAAAAACAAAAATATGCATAAAAATTCTAAAATTTTGAGAAAAAAAAAAAGAGTTAATTAAAAAGAATTTTTACTATTTTTCAATTTTCGTGTACATTGAGATTGTTTTTAGCACTAAAAAGTCAGTCCTAGAATATAATAACTAAGCAAAATAATTATAATAATTTCCATTTTTAATTAAAAAATTTATTTAAATATTTTGTATTTTGTTATTTAAATCATTTTTTTTCTAATTTTTATGTGGTTCAAGGACAAAAATGAGCATTTTTTCAATCAAGTCTGAACTAGTTTTATAAATATTAACCATACAGGTCACTCGTTTCAGTTTTTTTTTGGTTCTAGTTCTCACGTTTTCCATTTTTGGATATGATTTTTTCATTTTTGGTTATGATTTTAATAACTTTTGACAATGATACCAAACAACCCCTTAATTATTTGCTTTCTCATAATCAGTGCACCCTCTTCTTCTTTCTCCACCTCTTCATAAGAACCAGCAGGCCTAGCCTCTGTATCCCCCTCCCTATTTCCCTCCTTTTGGTCTCGTGTTTAGAGCTCAAATACACTTTTTTTTCTATAAGGCAGTGGTTTTTTCCCAGGATTTTGCCTAGTAGTTATATTTTCTCTGTTTCCCTCTATTTTCCCACTGCCTGATCACTGACTATCCCCTTCATGTCTCGACAAGATTCCACCACCTCTTCCTCCTCCCTCTTCAAAACCAGTCCTCTGCCCACCCCCCTCCCTTTTTTCCCCCCTTTTCTTCTTCGTGTTTCACTGATTTTTTTTTTTTTCCAGCTGGAAGATAAATGCTGAGAAATATATATATATGTGTGTGTGTGTGTGTGTGTGTGTTCTTTTCTCTGTTTCTCCCTATCCCCTTCTCCTCAGTTTTGGTGCGCAAGCCTTATATTCTCAGCTATATTCTTTTTTTGTTTTACATAGAACTATGCTTTTTTACTTATTTTTACATTAAAATATTAATGTGAATTGGTTCAGAAATTGAAAATCAATTACATACTGTATTTTATACACAATTTTATTAAACTGTGACTGCACAAGCAACTCACTCCTCGCTCCTAAATTTCAACTGCCCACTGTGCGTTAATGTAGCTTGCATAATTGTGCATACATAATTCCTTAGTGAATCATGAAGAGAATAATCCTTAGTGATTCTAGGATGAAGAGAATCATGATCAAGAATTCCTTAATGAATCAAAAGCATAATAAGATTATTATAGAGATCAGTGCTTCTAATGGACATGCTCCAGTAGCATGCATACAAACAAAATGAAATGTTGATGTGAAAATAGCACTTACATTTACTCAAAATATTGCATACAAGTGATGCTGTCATACAATAATAAACACCAAAATAATGGATTCTAATACAAATAATACATTGAAGGCTTCAAAACTCATAGATCCAAAACCCCAGTGTATGAAGTTGAATATTTAGAATGGTTACCTCATATACCTTCCTCCGATCATGAAGGAGGTGTTGCAGCTCCAATTCATTTACCAAAAAGGGCCTAAATCACATGACAATAACATCACAAAAAGAAGCAAAATCTCATCCAAATTATTCCAAAAGAAGGGTCAAGTAGCTGCTCCAAGATACTGAATTAGAGAAAGGAAGAGAGAGATCATTCTAAAAGTAAACATATAATCAATTGGGCATGCATGCATGTACACGTATTTGCATTTTTACCATAGTTGTTGAATTGAGATTCGAATTGTGAATCGAAATCCCAATTTCGGGAATCGAGAATCAAATCAAATTGTAAGCTCAGGAATCTAGAATCGAATCAAATCGTAAGATTTGGTATAAATTTCCAAAATCAATTATAATTAGTTAAATACATGCACGTACTGACACAAACAAACAGAAAAATAATAAAATACATTAAAATTTTGACAACAAAAGAAATCATATTCCGTATGCAAGCTTTTCCTAAAACAAATGAAAAGTAAGGGAATGATTCAAGAAATATTAATAGAAAAAATGAACTTTGCGCTGGTTAAGGCGAGGAATCAAGAAAAAAGCAATAAAAAAAAAAGAACTTTTGGTGTTTACCAACAAGTAAAAAAGATATTTCATGCATATTGCTTCTCGAATTAAAAGAAAAAATAATTAACCTAAAAAAAAAATAATTGAACAAACTACTAAAAAACCCAACACAACGAAACATGAGTACCACCTTAGCCAATGTGCATTCTACCCAATCTTCTAAATGGCAGTACACTATACTCAGATAAGAGTGACGAATGGTTTTGTGAAGGCAACATTAGACTTAAAGTTCTATTATCTCCTCTTTTTTAGCACAAAACTGACATAGACAAGGAATGGAAAGTAATTGTGTAAAAATAAAAAACAATTAAAAAAATTGCTGGTTTGGGGTTTTAAACTAGTCAGGTCTGTCAAGATATGATAGGTCCAGAATCGTGAGTCAATGGATTCAGATCGATTCATCAGATTCAAGAGAAGAATCGATGGATTCGGAAACAATTAAGTTGCTTTTAGATTCACTAGTAAGATTCAAATTGATTTGGTGTGGAATTTATATGAATCATATGCATTAAATCACGATCTGTAAGATTCAAGAGATGAATCGATGGATTTGGCAACAATTAAGTTGCTTTTAGAATCGCTAGTAAGATTCAAATTGATTTGGAGTGGAATTTATATGAATCATATGCATTAAATCACATCTGTAAGATTCTAGCAGGCAGGATTTGTACATAGAGCAGCCCTAGCTTCGCTCTGTCTTCGAAAGGAAAACTGCACCCCAACCCAATTCGTACACATCAGACCCAAGCAGGGTAGGCACAACAAATTACAAGGTGAGATGCAACAACTCTAGGTAGAAATTATTTTATTAAGAAAAAAATAAAATATAAATTCTATTGGTGTAAAAAACTGCATAATTTTATCAAATTAGAAAAGCCACATGGAACAGCCTCACAGTTTATTATAGAAAGTGTTGGAATAAAATGTTACTTTAAACCAAGGGCAATCTGTAATTTCCAGGTAATTGTGCCTCTGTGTGTTGCAAGGACAGTTTTTGACATGTTGTAAAAAAGAAAAGATAAAAAACTTACTTTCTTAAAGCAGCATATGCCTCAGCCTTTTCAAGGGGATAACCAGTGGAATAGAAAGCAATCAAGCAATCACATATTGGCCAACTAAAATAAGCAAAAAAATCCTTTAATTAGTCATTTAGCATAGAATAAACAGCATTTTCAAAGGATGCCTTAAAATTCAAAAAAAAAAATAGCATATCAATAAATAAATAGCAAAAAGTAACAAAATAAATCTAAACAATCAGAGTTTATGAATTTTAAGTCGTAATTTTCAACATCAACAAGAATAAAGTAAAAAAGACAATATATCTACAACATATTATCATATCAGATGCAACATTCTCTTATCAATATCCCTCCCATTTAACCTATGATTGAATACTAAATTAATAACCTACAGAAAAATCTTGAATATTAACTGCTGCTTAAAAATGCCTTGGAAATCTATCTACTTTTGAATAGGAAAGAAATCAAACTATTTAAACAGCTTACTCATTGTGTTTTCAGAGTGTTATTAGAAATGAGAATGAAATAATTTACATAAATTTATTGCAATTACCAAAAATTACAAGAGAATCTACGAACAAAAAGTGTGCCAACTGTTGCAAGCAAGAAGACAGGTGCATATGCAAATGTGCATGCATGCAATGACAAAGACCACAAAAAGAAGTAAAAGGATTATTTCATCTCCCCCCCCCCCCAAAACAAAAAAAAAAGGGACACTAATTTAAATGTAAGGAATAAAAAGACAGACATTTACACAGTGAGCAAATGAGAACAAAAATGAAACTCAGAAAACACTCCATTAAATTTAGCAGTAAATGCAAATATATCCAAAGATTCCAAACTTGATAATCATTCCCGCCAACAATCATTGAATACCCTCATACTAATAATTTTAATTAATGATGATAAGACATGAAGCACATTAAGTAGCCCATCCTAAACCTTTTCATGATAAAATGGCAATGTTGTCATGATTTATGTTAATCCAGTAGGACTTTGAGGAATAACAACAAACATAGAAAAAGTCCCAAGCAAAGCAGCTTGCAATTTCGAAATCACACCACAAGATTTTATCTTCCATGGTATCAAACAATAATATCAAAGAGCCATCTCGACTCACCATCCAAGGGCACCATAGTCCATAGCCCACCCTAACACCAGGAATTTCCTAGTTTAAGCTGACATCAACTGCTGAAAAACGCTCAACAATCATAGTTTTAAAAATCGGGGCATAATGGCCATATTGACTTTCATGTAATGGTATCAATGGCTTCTGATATTCTTCCAGGGCTATATTTCATGGGTCCTCAATCCACAACCATACAGGCTGATACCATCCATTACAGTACCATAACAGCCAGCTGCGGGTGGCTACAGACTACTACAAACCACTCTGACCGAATGGCTAAAAGCCTAAAACAGATTTTTGGGTCCCTTTATTTAATTTTGTTCACTTGTTTCCCTATATTAGAGCTTAGAAACTTATTTTTATGTTGGTTTATTACTTTATTTTAAATATTATTTTTTTTTTTTTTTTTAAACATTTGGGATCTATTTACTTTGATATGTAGTATATATTTATTTAATAACTAGCATTCATTCATATAAACAAAACTTTTTCTCTCATTAAAATTACATGCATGTTGTAAGTTCCTTTTCTAGCTCCTAATTTGGACCCAAAAAAACACTTCCTTTGCTGTTGATGCAGCATGACAGTGGAAATAGGCTGTAGGAACCATCAGATTAGAAATCTGAATGAATAATATTAATTGCATTGATATTTATGGCAAAGAGATCCTCTAACGTGGAAATGCAGCAGGTGGACTGGAGGGTATGGAAGAGGCCATTGGGTGAATCCTCATCCCACGCTTCTGGATCTTAGGAAATTTTGAGCACATCACAATAGGTAAGCAAGTCTGCACTGTCTCTTCATTATGTGAACTAACATAAATATTATTACATGACAGCCTTGGGCATTAATTGTGACTAGGAAAACGACAATTTGTGACTGCAAATGGTTTAACTTCTCTAGACTCAAAAGACCTTATAAATGAATTGTGGAACTTGACTCATGAATGAACTTTGTAAATAAAATTGGACTTAGGATATGACGCATTTTGACTAGACAACAATAGTTAGAATTTAGAAACTATTATCGCATCTAACAAGGGAAGGAGTAGACTGACTTCTACATAATATTAACTGATGCTTCACTAGTTCAGCACTGCGCCAGCTATGCATTTTATGTTTTTGTTTTGAAATATGAACATTCTATATTTTATATTTTGATATAATTATGATTTTTTAGTTCTAATTTCACTTAAGAACCATAATGTAGCGAAAAGTAGCAAATGCATGCTTCTCAGAATCTTAACAGTAGCAACTAAGGAAACCAAGATAACATCCAATAAGAGTTGTGTATGCTAATCGTTATATTAAGATTGATTAAAATTCTCTAAAAAATCAATTTAAGCATTAGAATGTAGGAACGAGGTGTCAAAATATGTGAATCTATATGTTTTGAAGTTTGCTAATGCAAAAGATGAATTGGCTAATGCAGTGTCTATTACCCATAAAGCATTAGCATGTAGGTTGGGGATCAAAACATGTGAATCTATGTGTTCAACAAGTTTGCTAATGAAAAAAAATGAATTGGCGAATGCAGTGCCCATCACCCATCAAATGTAGGATTTGGGGATCCAAACATGTGAATCAATATGTTTTTAACAAGTTTTCTAATCCAAAAAATGAATTGACAGACACAGTGTCCATTACCCATTACCTAATATCTGTGATGCCTGCCCCCGCTACACAGTAACCACTATCATTACGCTGTAAATCATGCTCACAATGCTGACAGACACTCTACAAAGTAGAACTGTAGAAGAACAGACTTCTGCCACAAAACTTGCCCCCAGTAAATCAAATAGATTTTCCCCACAAATTATTATATAAACTGTAGAAAAACTGGAATGTTTTCAGTTTAGCTCTTATGACAGCTCCAATTGTGGGATATGTAACCCCACACACTTTTAAACATCCCATTTTAGAGGTTAAGTATAACAACAGAGTCAACATTTTATCAGCCGCCCATTGTGAGATAGCCAAAGATGAACTGATATAAGTCACAAAGCTAGCCAAATCAGCATCAGCAAATGTATTGCTAATCGAGTATCTACAGCTTAAAGCCTTTACAGAATCCCCCTGCCATGTTAGACTTAAGTACCAAAGTAGCATAACATTGTGGCTAATTTGTATGAAAGGTACCTCTCAACTGGATCTTCAAGAATAACTTTATCCCCAAAAATTATGATCTGCAATAGTATACGAATCAACAGATCATACAAGATATCAGGAAACATTAAAAAAGAAACAGAAAAGGATATCTATCCTGCTCATCATTATTCCCCCTAAACAAAATGAACAATAGTCAAAAATTCCACTTATTATTTGGTATTTTAAATCAGCAAACACTAACATTTCTAATCCAAACCTCAACATTAACATGAAAAAAGTTAAATTGGCAAGTAAGTATTCGAATTTGATAAAAATAAATAAGCAATCTAAATATTTTAACCTCAAATTCACCAAATGCCTGCAGCCTGTCAAGTATCTGTCCCATTGGAGCTGATAAAACCTAAAAATCGTTACAAATATATACGTTATTTAATATAGAAGCAAGGCAAAATAAGTATCAAATTCGTTCCGAAACTGCTCTGTTTTGGAGCATGTGCATTTGAGCAACAAGAAAAGAACCTCGGAGCCGCATTTCACCTTCTTTTCCAACACGCAGACTCCAATAGCTATCTTCTTACCAACATTTCCTTCCTCGACTTCCATCGCTCTCCCCAGTCCTTCCTTATCTCTCACTTCCTCTCTTTCTCCCGAAGCTCAAACTTTCCAAACTATCTTCCCCAATCTCACCGTTGCTGCTCAAATTCAATAACACGGCCAAAACAACAACAAAATCATCAGAGGCAGAGCGCCGTAGCCATTGGAGCATAACAGAGAAATCTCAACACAAAAACAAGAAAACAAAAATATAAAAAATAAAAACAAAAAAACGAAAAGAGAGAGCAAGAAATCTGCAGGTACTTGTAACAAAAATGCAAGAATCTCGCTCGGCGATAGGGAGAAGAAATTAACCAGCTTCGCAAAAAGCTGTTGAGGCGCGCGTCACGGGACGAGGAGCGAGCGAACGGGCAAGAGACGAAAAGGCCGAAACGAAACGGCGAGGCAGCCAGCGGATTGAACGCATAAGGCTGTGTTTGGATGGAGATGTACCGTTGGATTCGTGAATATGCATGTTGGGGCCTGTGTTTGGAAGGGGACGTGGAAAGGTGCATTTGGCTTTTGGCCACTTTCACAAGTGAGTTGCTGTCTCCGTCTTGTCCCAAACAAGGCACGGATAATCCTCCATTTATATGAAATACTAAGTTGAAGTAGAACTATAACTTAACTATCAAAGAATCTTCCATAAAATTTTGGAAGACTTGAATTTATGTCAATTATGAAAAGAAAATGTTAGGAAAAAAATTAAAGGAAGTGAAAAAGAAAATAAATTATATGAGAAATTAATGAACAAAATTTTCACTGTGTACATATTTTAGAATTTTTAATTATGCTATAATAATTTTTAATTTTAATATTATTTAATATCACAAGAAATATAATGAAAAATGAGTTATTTTTTTCACTTTTTTTTCTTTTTTCAAACAAAAAATCTTGATGTCTTGTTTGGCTCTCTAGAAATTTTTAGGTGGCCAAATTATATTGTTCAAGAATTTAGAATTTAAAATTATAGGTTTAAATTCTGGTGGATAAAATAAAATGCAGTCAATAATTATATTGACTTTGCCTAAATCCCTACAAATTTATTTAAAACTTATGCTTACGCATAATCTTAAAAAAAATGAAATAGAATGAGGGCCAATATAATGAAAAATTATGAATCAAATGTAAATAAACGTGTTCTACTCCACTCAATTGTTACCACTTAAATCATTAGTCTCTTTTTGTAAATCAAAGAATTTTTGTTGTTTTAGGTTTTGTGGAGTCTAGTTGTGTTTGATCCGGATGATAACTCGACTCGAAATAATGATGTGTGATTTTTTTTAGTCCATTGTGAATCATGTGTGCGAAATATAAAAAAAAAACGTTATTTTTTGGTGATTAGGGTTTATGCATTGACGTAGTTTTGAGATAAAAGAAAATTATACCGTCGCACTCTGTATTTTTTCCCTTATAATAGTAAAATTCTTGCAATTTCATGGACGTAGGTAAATTGTCGAATTACGTAAATATTGTCTTATACATATGATTATTTTTCTATGATGTGTGTTCTTCTTTATTTTATTTCTCACAAGTTTTTGAAAATTTTGTGATAATTTCCTTACAAAGCGTCGGGATTTGAGCATCTACATCTCCAACCATGTGGGGTTTTTAGATCTTTAATGTTATTTTTTTTTTATTATTTATTATTTATTTTTTGGTTTGATTGAGGGAGGGGTGACATGTGGGTAGCTATAATTTGAAATATTTTTAAAAAAAAATTATAAATACTTTATTAATTAGGTTGTTTTAGGTTGCCCAGGAGATATTTCTATTGTGGGCCAACTCACGCGGTTCACGAATCATGGGTTTGATATGGAGACGCTAGCTTGTGGTGGGGTAGTGTTGACTGTCATAATACCAGTACCAAGTCCTTTTCTCTTTGCGCTACAATGGCATCCCAAGAATTCAACCATGCAAATATGGAATTTTTTCCCCGCTTAAGGTTTCTTTCAAAAAATATATTAAATGATATCTGGGATGTATTTTTCAGAATAATTCTGACGTAATCCCACTACTTAAAATAGTACAATTTAAATAAGTTTTGCTATTTAGAGTAGCAATATTTGCTACATATCATGGCCAAGATAAACACATGCAAATCTCACTACTCCAACCTCGTTACTTGGAGTAGCGAGATTTGCTTACCACGTGTCTAGATCAGATTTGAGCTACCATTTAAATTGCATTTCGTAATTTAGTTAAAAATATTTTTTTGTCATAAATTAATATAACAGTCATACGTTATAAATATACACTAATTATATTTAATTAAATAGGGAAATATTCTATTATTTTATTGAGTATGAACTATTTAAATATTAATTTAAAATAATTAGTATTGAAACTGTTAATCAATTAGATAAACTAATTAATTGATAACAGCAACTGTGGCACCCCGAAACCCGCCAAGTGGGGCCTGGGTGCCACATCTTCCAATCATCTATATCTGATACCATAATTAACATGCACGCAGCGGAACATAAATAAATAACCTCAAATAAATACCAAAGTTCTATATAACAACCCAAAAACGAACACTACAATATCTAGATATTCATATCCATAACCAACATTTAAAACATAACCCAGTACAAATATATATCTGTATATATATAGCAGTATCTCACAATACCCCAAAAAAAACCACCAAAAAAAATCTCAGCCTAGGCCTTCAAACCCGGTTTCTAGAAGAACCTGAAAAATTGTTAATCCACTAGGATGAGACACTTCTCAATATGGGTGGAATAAATTATAATAATGTGTGACAAATAAGTTTTGATATTTACATATCAAAATAAACTGCTTCTCACATAATATCAATAACAACTGAGAAAATGCACCATTAATAACATTCCCTACATCTAATGTCATACACACATCCAATATGCACAAGCACATAATTTTTATGCAGGCAAAAGTCTCCAAGGATAGGGAAGATTATCCGCCCATACAAGTAGCTTCCCTCTACTCTGGTACTAAAAACTACCTATCAAAACACTTACCATACTCAGTAAGCCCTCAAGTGAAGTATTACTTTGCCACCAGTACACACATTTTTATTATTTTAAAGGCAAAAGTTTCCGAGGATCGGGATGTTTACCCGCCCATACAAGTAGCATCCATTTGCACTGATACAAAGAAACTACCTAACAGAGCACTCGCCTTTCTCAGCAAACTCCCGGTGGTATGTTTACCTTACCGTATGCACACACATGCATTTACTATATGTTATACCATTACTATTATGTTTTAATTAAATTCACATGCACAACACATTCACACAAGAATCATGCAACTTATACTTTGTCTTCTAATGTCCTCAGTACGTGACCCACACAAAGCAATTGCGTCCATATCAGTACGAGACCCACACAGGCACCTATGTACTTCTTATCTACACGTGGCTCACACAGACACCACTACCCACACAGGGTACATAACGCGGCCCACACAGGCATCACTCCAGCTTCCATAACACGTGACCCACACAGGTACCACTATTCACTAGTATCTAATCCCCATGACCTACCCGTCATACATCAGTAGAACAAGTTCCTTGACCTGTCAATGTCCTACCCTAAATAAATGACAATATGACAAACTCTTCGACCTGCCAACGTCATACCATGATTTATATCTAGATAATATAATAACCTTCTCATGCCAACATTATATTAAGATGCATACGAATAACCAAATCAGTTAGTTCACACAGACGCATCAATGCAATTCCACACAAGAATCCAACTGATCAATTCATTTCCCACACAGTATCCCAACAGATCAATACATTTCCATACAGGAGTCAAACATAGCAATTTATTCATCATGTCATAATCATTCCAAATATTCTCACTTGCAAACTCAAATACCATAGTAATTCATATTCAATTTATTAGGAAAAATTGTTCTCATGTCACACGAATTTAATATCATACGCAATTATCCCAAATATAAACTTTAACCATAATCATCATTTTCCAGTACTCAAACTATTCCAAAAAAAATCATATAGATAAATAATAAATTTCATACGCTCGTAAATAACCGATTCACCTTAATAAAATACTAATATAATTTTATTTCCCCTTACCTGATTCTTTGAACCACGCTTACAAGGCTCCCAAAATTATACCCGCGACCCTCATCTGAACCCTAATTCAATCAAATCAACCCCAATAAAATAATATTTTAACCTTTCCTAATTTATAAGAATTAAATATCAATTAATTTCTAAATAACTCATTTATCCTA
Organism: Malania oleifera; assembly: GCF_029873635.1. Classification (NCBI taxonomy): domain Eukaryota; kingdom Viridiplantae; phylum Streptophyta; class Magnoliopsida; order Santalales; family Ximeniaceae; genus Malania; species Malania oleifera. Next base: position 64,617,827 of record NC_080427.1, on the reverse strand, counting down.
ATTTTGGGGTTATTCCTACAGCGATCCCATGAGAAATCCGCTCCGCTAGATTTGTAGAAAATCATCCATAGATTCTCGTGATGGTGTTCGATTGTCAATTTGGCTTAAAATTTAAGAAAAATTGAGGCAAGAATAAGAATTTGCCTTACCCCAGGAGAAATGTCTACGTTGCTCCTATGACAAATCCACTTTAATAGAAATGTCGGTGGCAGAGAATGGAGTTCGGTGGTATTTTCAAATTTTCAATTAAGCGAGAATCCGCCGTAAAATCAAAGAGAGAGGAGAAGTGGAGAACGTGAGCTGAGATAAATTTTTTTTTTCTCTCTCTTTCTTTCCCTGCTGTTCTGCGCATGAAAATGAGTTTTCTTTTTTCTGCTTTCCTCTGCTCTAGGAAACTTAAGAACTAAGTTTTCCTACTTTTTTTTTTTTTTTCTTTCTTTCCTTTATCCATACTTTAAACTTTATTATATAATAACTTTATGTATACTTTTATATATACTTTTATATATATACATATATATATATATATATATATATAGATACCCAAAATCCTTAAATTTCCTAATTTAATTAATTTTCTTAATAATAATAATTATTATTAATTTTTTTAATTAATTAATTAATTAAATTTTTTTTTTTTAGGTTGTCACATTCTCCCCTCCTTAAAAGAATTTCGTTCTCGAAATTCGCTAATCAATCTTTTTACAAAATTCTAAAATTACATAATCATCATTACACCACAAATTCAATATATATATATACCCAAAATCCTCAAATTTCCTAATTTAATTAATTTTCTTAATAATAATTAATTAATTAATAATAATTTTTTTAATTAATTAATTATTTTTTTTTTTTAGGTTGTTACATTAACATTCTGTTTAGGCCCTATTTAGAAAATGAAAAATGGGGGCAAAAGTAAAAGAAATATAAGAGAATTAAATTTTCATATTTCAAATCAAGAAAATTAAGGGGAAAAAAATATAGCAAAAGAATGCATAAAAATATAATTTTAGAAATGATCAACATTTGAGTTTTTTGAATTATTAATCGTATAAAATAAGTTATCATTTTTTAAATGAGTTTCCTTTTTTAATACAAAATCTTTTATTGAAATGAATATTAAAACATACCCGTGTATTGGAGATCAACGAGCTCAATCCGAAGAAGGAAAACCTGATTCCACAGTAAATGACAAATACTTGGGCTGATTTGATAGTCAAATAAGCACAAGAGAGCCTTTTGAAATGCTCCTTCAGCAACCTCCTGGGGAGGGAATCTTCTTACAAGCCATTTCACCACATTTTTTCACAAAAAAAAAAAAAAACCCTACCAAGAAATGAACCCCAACACACCGATTCGCATTACGGAACAGGCCTATCGAGTTCCCCCAAATAATAAAACAAAAACAACAGAGTCAATGCAGACACCGATTAGAACAGAAATCGAAACCATAAAATCCTCCCAACACAACGCAAAAGCAAAGATCGAAGCTCAAAAGAAATCGGCAGATGAAGCAATGAAATTGCCGGTAAAAGAGAGAGAGTGGGAAGTGATGCAAGGCCTTGAGGGAGAGATTGGGAAGTGAGATTGAATTCAAGAATGGAGAAGATGGGCTTGTCTATTGCCCTATTTATAGGTGGGCTTTGCTAGTGTTACGGGGAGTGTATCTATCCCAAACCTGTTTGGCAGAATTCGATCTATGACCATGGTCGCAACCTTGACAAGCCGCTCTCTATTCATCGAATATGCCCAAAAGGTTTCGACATTCTATTTGAATTCAAGCTCTATTGAATCACTTTAATCTTGTATGCCATAGAAATGGCTTCCAATCCTCGAACTGTAGAAGAGATCTTCAAGGATTACAACGGTAGACGAGCTGACCTTGTTTGTGCCTTAACTTATGATGTTGATGATTGTTATGGCCTCTGTGATCCAGAGGAGGAGAACTTGTGTCTGTATGTACAGCCAAATGAAACTTGGGAAGTTACTTTTCTGGTAGAGGAAGTTCCACTTCCTGAACCTGCACTTGGGATTAGTGATGGACAAGTTAAAGGCAACCCGAGACTTGCAGATGAAAGTTACGAGGAAGATGAAGATGAAAATAGTGATTCCCTTTGTCGAAGCTGCAGTGGAAAGTATAATGCTGATGAGTTTTGGATTGGTTGCAACATTTGTGAGAAGTGGTTCCATGTAAAGTGTGTGAAGATTACCCCCATTAAGGCTGAGAGTATTAAGCAATACAAATGCCCATCTTGCACGACTTTTTTCCGGATTTATTTTTTTTAAGAAAATATATTAAATAATACCTTTTTTGGGCAAGTAATTCCTAGAATGACTCTGATGTAATATCGCTACTTGGTCTAGCGAGATTCGTCACGTGTCAAGAAACAGCATCTATCATTTGATGTGGTTTTCTAGATTTGTACATCATGTGTGTATGACATAATATTTTGACCTTACTAGCATGCTTAAACCCCCCCAAAAATTTCTTTTTTCTTGCCTGAATCATTCGCCTAAATGGAAACTAAAATATGGCTTTTTATATTTGATAACATCAAGTATCCATATCCTTTGGATCCATTAGTTAATTAACTTAGAATAATCTTCACTGATTAGTTACTTAACTAACTGTTTGATTTAGGGATGGGGTTAGCAAGTCTCAGTTCAACCAGGTTTTGAACATTGAGTTGGATCAAATTATAGAGGTGTTTGTGCTTATCCAAGTCCTTTTTTTACACTTGTTACCCACACTATTTCATTGGATTAATTTGAAATAGATATGTGATCATAAATTTTTTTTAACAATGTTTCATATGTGTAAGCATGTTAGCTAAAAAAGATAGCCTTCTGGTTTGAAATTTGACTTCATTTGGTACATGCTTCAGTATGCATGTTGAGTTTAGTTTTTTCTTTTTTTGGGGGGGGGGGGGGGTAGGGAGATGTAAGAACCCGAAATATAAAAAATGGGTTTAAATATTAAGAGAGGGGCAAAATTGGAAATTGTCGAGTCAAAGGGCTATAAAAGGAAATTTCTCTTGCTTCTTCATTAAGAAATCTCAAATATCTCTCTCTCTCTCTCTCTCTAAACCTCTCCTTACTCCTTCTCTCTAGAATTCTTCACCGATCGTTGACAGAATCGGAAAATGAAAGCTACCACGAGGATCGTGGAAGGATTCTCTACAACTTCTATGGATTGGAATCTTATTTCGGAGATTTTTGGGTTTTGGCATAAAATCGAGGTAAGGCTCGGTTTTCAATTCTGATCCGGTAGATTTGTAGGTAACTGTCTTGTGAACATATTCTGTACTGTGATTTGTAGGTTTTGGAACTCAGTTCGCTGTTTAGGGACCTTCGAGTTCGAGATTTGCTTACGAGGTTAAGGTAAAGGGAACTATGTTTATATTGGTTATTTTTGAAATCGGACTCAGTGGAACTGTGGTCCACGGTCCTATGTGTGTTTTGGCTACTCATTTGGGGGGATCTAATGGGGAAAACTATGGGTTTTTCATTATTACAGTTTTGGGAAAAAAGGGGGTGACAGGCTGAATCCCGGGTTTTGTTGAAAACCGAGTATATGTATGATTTATACTGTGATATTGGGATGGTTGTGTCTTGACTTTGTTTAAACTATATTTGTTTGGAAAACCATGATTTAGATTACCAAGTGAGTGTGGTTTGTTTAGTTATATGAGCATGCATGTGTGTGTGATATGTTGAAATGCTAGTAGGAACGCAGTTCCGAAATTGTCCCAGGTACTGAGAGTGTCTGGCTCTATATCCGAGGGCATGTTATCGCCTGCCATGTAGGCAAGAGTGTCCGGCTCTATATCCGAGGGTGTGAGCCTATTCCGGCAGATCTGGACGAAGGGTGTGGATCCACTAGTTTAGCGCCGGTACGATGCCATGGGAGTCGGGGACTAGCCATGTGCCGGTGGCGCCGTGTTTGCGATTTGGCTATGGGCCAATGCCGTATGTCGCGGGCCGACTTCGGGCCGAAGAGTGTGACAACACTAAGGATTACTGATCATGTGTATGTATTGTGACGAGGCTGCGTATAAATGGCCGCCGTATGTGTGCGTGTATGCACTATGTAAATTATTACTGGAATGCATTTAACTGCATGTATGTTGTATCATGATAACACTCAAATGCCACACACCGATATAACATGTGTTCTTCCTTATTGAGAGGTGTCTCACCCCTACTGTACGTACATTTTTACAGGTCCTTCGGGTAACCGGAACTAGCGTCCTGGTGTAGGGAGCGTAGTGGCCTATGTACTACGTTAGCGCTTGGGTAAGTGCTAGGACTGTAGTTTTGTTGGGTTGCCATTTTGAGTTGTATTTGAGCACTCAGTTTGTACGTTTTGTTAGAGCCATGTTCTGCTCTTGTATAGACTCTGGTATGGTACTACATATGTTGATATAGAATTACTTTTTCCCGCTGAGTATATGATTATGATTGGATGTGTTTAGGGTGCTTGGAAACCCCACGGGGTCGGACTCTCATCCTATGTATTGTATCTGTGATGATTTGTATGATACAAGGACAGGTTAGATTATATTTACACCCTCAGGTCCCATTTCCAGGTTCGGGGCGTGACAGGAGATATAGGGTTCAAATTTCAGGAACAAAGTTCAACCCTCTAATTATTGTCAACCTTCATGTATGCAGTTGCACTGATATGCTATGCTCATTTGGCAGCAACTTTCATTCACAATTCATGAAATTTGATGTCATTTTCTTTTTTCTATTGTGGTAAGTATGCAGTTCTTGACCTACATTGCAGGCATGAATTGTTTTCACATAAACCATGGTGTATGTCCAATGAGTTAGTGTATATTTATAACATATGATTGTCATATTGAGTTCTTTAGTTGTTGGTTACTCAATATTCTATAATATGAATAATAGTAATCTGAGTATTGGAACTCAAAATTTGATATACATTTAGCATAGTGTGGGTGTCCAATTATATAAAGAATAATTACTGTAGAAAATTTGACAAAGTCCCCTTTAAAAATTGAGTATATTCCATCCATGCACCTATTCAAAGAAAACATTTATCCAACACAATTGATATCAATATGTTCACAACGTTACATTCACCAGTTTCACACACATCCAAACTATCAAATTACTATAAAAATTTTGACAGAGTTCCCTTTAAAAATTGAGCATATCCATCCACGCACCTGTTCAAAGAAAATATTTATCAAACACAATTCATACTAGTATGTTCACAATGTTATAATCACCAGTTTCATATACATCAAACCTATCAAATTACTATAAAAATTTTGGCAGAGTCCCCTTTAAAAATTAAGCATATCCATCCATGCACCTATGTTGACTCTATGTATCCAATCCAGTTTTGATAATGACAAATCACTTGGTATTTGATTTGTGCATTGAGATTGTAAGCAAGAATATTATTTAGCATGCATGAAAGGTGAATGAGTCATGGAAGCCACGAGAAGTAAAGCATATACACCTGGCACAACCCATGGAACTAAAAGCAAAGATGAAGGAACAAGCTTCTAGTCGAAGACTTTAATGGGATTTGGTATCTAGATTTGATGTATTTACATGTCATATGATATATTTTGAAGCTCAATTACATCTTAGACTAACCTTAGGACTCATGCATCTCATGAAAAATTTATTTGAAATAGCTCTAAGTTGATTTGAATTTTCGAGGCAAATTCTTAGAGGCCTCGTCAACGAACCCCTTGGTCTCGTCAATGAACATATGAAGGCCACTCAGTGACGAACACATTGTCTCGTTGACAAGAAATTATCAAGAGCATTAAAATTTTGGACAGGGCTCTCGTCGACGAACTCATAGCCTCGTCGACAAACTTAACTACTCGTCAACGAATGTCGGGGCATTGACTTACGTTCCAATGCAGACACAGACGGAAAATCAAATTTTTAATAGATCCAATGGTCAGGATTCATCCTAGGGCTGAGAACATATATAAATATACTCTGTAAACCCTAGAGCACCACTTTTTGCATAGCAGTGGGAGCATTGAGCGTATTTTGACAATCTTGTGAGAGCTGTGAATTCTATTGCTAACATCATTGCCTACACTCCAAAGAATTGATACTTGTCTGAGTATTTGCATCTTCAAGATCCAAGCACACTTTTGATAAATCTAAGGTTGATCTTGAGGTTTGAGGAACTTTTTATTGAGCTATCAATATTTGATTTAAAAGTTACCTTCTTCATTATTAGTGCATAAAGAAAAATCATTTTTGGGAACAAGCAAATGATTCTCTTATAGTTGTTTATTTGAAAAATCTATTGCAAATTGTTTTCTAAGGTTTGAACTGCTACTACATTCAAAGTTATAGTTTTATTCAAGGAGATCTATTGTATTAGTGCAAAAATTATTTTTTGAGAAAAATAATATTTTTTGTTGATATTTTTTATACACTCAAAGTTACACTTTTATTCAAAAATTTAATCTTATAAGTGTTTTGATAGCTAGAACTTGGATCAATGAAATATTCAAGACTATACTTCTTTAAAGATCCTATCTTATATCTTTGTATAAAGTGTTTTAAAAATAAACCCTAAGTTCTCCAAAACTTTGATTTAGTAACATTATTTTTGGGAGATATTGATAAAAGGATTGTTCAGTGAACTGTTTCATTCATATCATAAAGATCATATCTTCGCATACATACTGAACTTCAAGTTGTTATCATATGATTATGTATTATGACTCATTGTACTCACTAGCTTTGTATAAAAGCATTTGAGATTTTTGCAGAAATTGTATTTTTGTTTATACGGTTCGGGTTGTGAACCAGGATTGAGGAGGAAGTTACGCCTCTTGTAAGCACCAGGTTGTAAGGGAAGCTCCATCCCAGTTAAAGGAGCGGATTATTTAGTGGAATCCTTGAGTGGGTTACTCAAGGCGATAACGTAGGCTGGGGTAGGCCGAACCTCGTAAAATCGAGTTTGCATCTCTCTTACCCTTATCTCTATTTAAATTCTGCGTAATCATATTGCGTATGTGTTGATCAATTGGTGTATGTTTGAATAATTGGGTAATATTGTATGCTTGATAAAGACACACATAAAATTACTCATTGGATTGATTAATTTAAAAAAAAAAAATTGATTTAGGTAGTAATTAGTAGCCTGGAACTTTGTAGTTGATTGTTTTCAAAATTAAAACCTAAATGACTTATTTTTAAAATACCCAATTCACCCCCCCCCTCTTGGGATAACACTGTAATTCACATTTGGTATTAGAGCGGGTTTACATAGACTTAATCGTTATTTTTATAAAACGATCACATGACACACATCGGTGTAACTTCATTCGGTGAGGGACACTTGTCCACCAGACCACCAATTTTTTGTGATGTAAATTACACCTATTGGAAACGTAGGATGAATATATACCTGTTAAATGTAGATTGGAAGGTATGAAAAATAGTTACTAAGGTAAATCATGTTCCTATGAAAGTAATTGATAAGTTAAATGTACCTAAAACTGAAGATGAGTATACAGAGGAAGACTAGAAATCTGTACAAATAAATGCTACTGCGATGAACTTGTTTTTCTGTGCACTAGATGTAAATGAATGTAATAGGGTGATGGCCTATAACTCTACTAAAGAAATTTGGAAAAAATTAGAGGTCACATATGAAGGTACTAAGGAAGTAAAATATAGTAGGATAGACATGCTCACTAGTGAATACGAGGTATTTAAAATGACTACTGGTGAATCTATTTAATCCATGTACACTAGATTCACACACATCACGAACTCTTTAAATGCCCTTGGAAAATTTTACCCTACTTATGAGTTGATCAGGAAAATCCTTAGGGGACTGCCTACAGTATGGGACACTAAAGCTACTGGAATAGCAGAAGGACGAAATCTAAAGGAGATGTCTGTGGATGAACTAATTGGATCACTCATCACCTGTAAGCTAGCCATAAATGAGAGGAAAAGTAGCAGAATAAGGTAAAGAAAATTACCACTCTTAAGGCATCGTCAAACAACTCTAGTAAAGGAAGTGATTCTGATACAGAAGATGACATGACCTTGCTAACAAAGAAGTTCGGGAAGTTCTTGAAGAAGAATAAGAGGTTCAACAGAAAATTCCGGAACTCAAAATCAGAAAGAGGAGAGTCAAGCATGAAGAAAAAGAAAGAAGATCCACCAACTTACTACAACTGCAGAGAGGTTAGACCCATCAAGCCTAAGTGTCCCAAACTAATGAAAGCCTTCGAGAAAAAGAAGAAGGCACTAAAAGTCGGTTAGGACACGCACATCACAAGTAGTTTAGAATCTGAATCCAGTGATGACGAGATTACAAATCCGTGTCTAATGTCACATGATAACCTTGAGGTACAATCATCATTCTCATCATCTTCTAATTATTCCAGCAATTTTGAAAATGAGAATGACATGCTTTCATATAATGAATTGAAACAAGAATATTTGTATACTATTAAAATGCTTGAGAAGAAAACTAAGAAAATTTCTGATTTGAAAAGTAAAGTTAAAAAACTTTCAAGGTTAGTAGAACGTCAAAATGAATCTCATGCATCCCTTATAAAAGACAAGGAATTGAAAATTGAAGAGTTAGAAAATATTTTGAAAGATAAATCTAAGATTATTGGTAAGTTTATAGAATGACAAACTAATTTTGAAAAACTCCTTGGAATTCAAAGAAACTCCCTAGAAAAGGAAGGTCTTGATTATAATGGAAAGGATAACATATAACAGAGACATCTTTTGTACTAACCAGGAAAAATAAAATTAAAAAAATAATAATAATAAAATAATAAAATAAAATAAATTAATTAAATTAACAAGTATAATGAATAGTATGATAAGGAAAATATATATATATATATATATAAATAAGTTATTAAGATATTTATGTAATACATATAAGTTAAAAGTAATAATGATATATATATATATATATAATATATTTAAGTTATCTTAAAGTGAGCTTCTCCAAGAAGCTTTGTTTAATTAATGGTTATCATGATATTAATATATATATATATATATGAAATTGTATTAGGAAGCTTGCTTAATTAATAGTTAGTATGATATTAATATATATATATATATATATATATATATAATAGTGCAAGTTTCTCCAAGAAGCTTGCTTTAAGTTTGGAAGTGCTCTCTCTCTCTTCTACGACTCTCTCTCTCTCTCTCTCTCTCTCTCTCTTTGATTCCGGGCAAGTTTTACTCTGGATCGACAAACCGAAGCCACTAGGACGCTCCTGGCGAAGTTCTCTGCAAATCTGGCAGAGCGGATCGTCAGGGAAATGAAGTTGGATTTCATCCCAAATCTAGGATAAGACTTTATACTCAATATTTTGATTTTTGACAGTTGAAGAAAGTGATATACTTGTTGAAATATTAAAGTTTAATATTGGGAGTTTTCATTTCCAGGGATGTTGATTGGGAACGTTGGGAATCATCCATAAGTTGAGGTAAGGTTTTTTAAGCTGAATTTGATTTAGTGGTAGTTGTAGAAAATGTTGTGCGTACGAAAATACTGAACTTTAATTCTGCGAGTTTTCGTTTCCAGGGTTGTTGTGTTGGGAACCCTGCGGGTGCGGAGAAGATTTTCTTAGGGGCTTTGCAGGAGTCAGGTAAGGAGATAAACTAAGTTAGTTTTGTTTTGAGAAAATGCATGTATATATATGTAGCATCTGGTTTCAGGAAAAATAAATATATTTATATATATCATTTATATTTGGAAAATACTGTTTAAATGATGATATGTTGAATATGTGGAAAATTTGTTCAGTGTGGCATGCGTATAAAAATGTTGCGAAATACTATTTTCTGGGAATGGGGATGATATGGATTTCTATGATGGAAAACCGGTGTATGGGCAGAGATATATATATGTATGAGTGTGTGTGTGTGTGTGTGTGTGTGTGTGTGATTTACTGGTGTACGGGTCGTGCTATGTGGATGAGATTTGCCAGCGTACAGGCTGTGCTATGTGATTTGCCGGCGTACGGGCCGAGCTATGTGATTTGCCAGCGTACGGGCTGTGTTATGTGATTTGCCGGCGTACGGGCTGAGCTATGATAAAATTTAAAATACCGGCGTACGGGCTGATGATTTTCATGATATATGTATATATGAAAAATGATATGAATGATTTTATAATTAATGATATGAGTTATCCATGTATCATGATTTTAATATATGTATATGATATCAAAACCTGGTTGGCTTGGTCTAGGCTAGCACTTGCACGGTACTGTTGCTATGTGTCTATGGTCTTCGTGATCATGATATTTGTGAGATTGGATGGTCGATGCGGTTATTTTCAAGGAGTGTGCTGTTATCGCACCTCGTGTACGGACCAAAATGGGTAGACCCATTGGACCTATAGACTACTGTTTGACTTGGCAGTGGTCGGCCAACCATTGTCAGGTCCCGCCTTTGAGCCACACGACCCAATCATGTGGGGGTAATACATGACAACAGTCAGCTAACCTACTAGGATTGTTTTATGTTATTATTATAATATGAGATGAGATATTCTTATGAAATGTCGTATGTTCTGCCATGTTTTGATATACATATGTTTTACCAGATTTAATAAACAGTACTAAATATGATATGTAAGGTATATGTAGAACACGGTATACTCATGTTGCCACACACTAGTATTAGTTTATTTCCCTTACTGAGAGGTGTTTAACCCCTAAATCTTATTAACTTTTCAGGAGTCCCGGATAGGAGAGCGGGAAAAGCCCCGCTGATATAGTACGGTCTATCTGCCCTTTTTGAAGGGTAAATTTTGTAGGGACAGTTGGATTTTATGGAAATGTCCATAAGTTTTATTTTTGGGATGTATATATGAAAATACAGTGATTGTAGTAACTCTGGTATATTGTGGTATATGGTATTGAGATGTACATGTTTGTATATTTTCTGCTGCTAAGGCTTCTTCTTTATGTTCTAATATATCCCTGGTGCCCACAGGCCCAGGTGGATTGTGACTTGCTGAGCTGGAATATGGGATATATGATATTGATAATATATATAAAAAAAAATATGTGGATAAATGAGCAGGTCGTGACAGCTTGGTATCAGAGCCTAGGTTGCTAGGTTATGTAAACTTTAGAGTGCAGTAGGAACAATACCAGAGTTTAGGAAAGGATTTTAGGTTTTGTTCTACAGTCTAGAGGCAGGACTTCCATGGTAGTTTCTGTGTTTTTCCTAGGGTGACGATTTCAGGAAAATCATAGTAAGCTATTGTCGGGTTGTGTTCCTAGAATGTGAGACTGGGGATTATAAATGAGTTAGAAATGTTGAGATAAGTGGTGAGGATAGGTGGGTAAATTGTGAGGATAGGATTACTGAATTGCAACTATTATTTTCTAGGATGGATCCAGAAGGAAATAGTGCCCATGCGAGTGGCAATGATTGAGCAAGACCATCAGGTGCAGTTGGGACCGACTCTGACTCGGTGTTACGTAGCGTGGTTCAGAAAGTTATGGTTGAGATCACTAGGAGTTCGAGGGAGCAGAGTGGTCCATCTGCAGGCCAGGGGTGCACTATAGAGAAGTTCACAAAGATGAATCCTCTAGCGTTCTCAGGCGGAGTTGATCCTGTAGCCACTGAGAACTGGATGCAGGAGACCGAGAAAATCTTGACTGTATTGCAGTGTACTGAGGAACAGAGGGTCCTCTTTGCCACCTATAGATTGACAAGAGAGGCTGAGAGGTGGTGGACTGCGGTAAAACTAATGGAGCAGCAGAGGGTGACTTTGATAGCTATGACATGGGACCTGTTTAAAGATATGTTCTTTGACAGGTATTTTCTAGCTACTGTGAGGGAGGCTAAGGTAGAAGAGTTCCTGAGTCTGAAGCAGAGATAGCTATCCGTCCAGCAATATGCAGCACGTTTTATCGAGCTCTCTCGTTTCGCCCCATACATTGTTCCTAATGAGGTGAAGAAGGCGAGGCAGTTTGAGAGAGGCTTGAGGCGGAGTATATTCAAGCAGGTAGTAGTAGTGTGGATCCAGAACTTTGCTGAGTTAGTCGATAGGGCAGCCTTGGCAGAGGTTGGTGAGCGTCTTGATGCAAAGGATCAGGGACAGAGGAAGAGATCTGCATCTACCGCCTACCAGCAGGGTCATAGACCGGGCCAATGGAGGAGAGGAAATCATGGCATAGGGCGGAGGCAGGATACAGGAGGACGCGAGGTGCAGACAGGGCAAGGCCCTCCTGTTTGTCAGAGTTGTGGTAGGAGGCACTGGGGAGAGTGTCGAGCTGGTGGTGTAGTGTGCTATCACTGCGGTAGATCGAGGCATATAGTGCGAGATTATCCTACCCCACCAGATGCAACTCCGGTGTGCTATCGCTGCAGTAGATCGGGGCACATGGTACGAGACTGCCCTACTCCACCAGATGCGGTTCCAGCTCCTAAACCATACCAAGGAGGCTATCAGGCGCCACGTGGGGGTCAGTAGAGGAATACGGCACCAGTTAGGGTGTTTACTCTGACACTGAGTGAGGCTGAGACGGCGGGTGACGTGGTGACAGGTATGGTCATTATGCTTTCTTTTAAAGTTATTGCTTTGTTTGATTCTAGAGCTACACATTCGTTCGTGTCTTTAGGGTGTGTTAAATTATGTGGGGCTGAAACACAGTCATTAGATGTTGAATTGTTGGTATCTACACCGACTGGGTTGGTAGTGAGGTGTAGTAGAGTGCTTCGAGGTTGCCCAATTGATATTCAAGGAAAGACTTTGTTTGCTGATTTGATAGTGTTAGACATGCACGAGTTTGATGTTATATTTGGCATGGATTGGCTAGCAGCTAATTTTGCCAGCATAGATTGTCGTGCACAAGAAGTGATATTCAGATCTCTAGGGGAAGCAAAATTTAAGTTCATAGGGTCGCAAGTACAATCCCTGCCTCAGCTAGTTTTAGCTATTCAGGCCAGGAGACTATTACTAAGTGGGTGTCAGGGGTTTGTGGCTGTGGTGAAAGAGATGTCAGAAAATGAATTGAAACTTACTAGCATGCTTGTAGTAAAGGAGTTTACAGATGTTTTCCCAAATGAGTTACCAGGCTTGCCACCCGATCGAGAGGTAGATTTTTCCATAGATCTACTTCCAGGTACATCACCTATTTCCAAAGTACCTTATCGAATGGCGCCAGTAGAGTTGGTAGAATTTAAAAATCAGTTGCAAGATCTGCTTGATAAGGGCTTCATACGACCTAGTGTATCTTCGTGGGGAGCTCTTATTCTATTTGTGAAGAAGAAAGAGGGGACTATGAGGATGTGTATAGACTACAGAGAGATTAATAAAGTGACCATCAAGAACAAGTATCCTCTACCCTATATCGACGATTTGTTTGACTAGCTCTAGGGTACACGGGTGTATTCAAAGATTGACCTTAGATCCGGCTACCATCAGGTGAAAGTGAAGGCAGAAGATGTCTCAAAGATGGTTTTTAGGACCCGGTACGGGCATTACGAGTTTCTCGTTATGCCGTTTGGATTGAGGAATGCTCCTGCGGTATTTATGGACTTGATGAATAGAGTCTTCCACCGATACCTAGACCAGTTTGTTGTTGTTTTTATTGATGATGTACTAGTCTATTCTAGGAACTATGAGGAGCATAAGACGCACTTGAGGTAGGTTTTGCAGACACTTTGGGAAAAGAAGTTGTACGCCAAGTTCAGTAAATGTGAATTTTGGCTGGAGAAGGTCGTGTTCGTGGGGCATATTATATCTGGAGACGGTATTTCTGTGGATCCCAGTAAGATTGAGGCAGTAGTGAATTAGGCTAGACCGAGAAATGTCCAGGAGATCAGGAGTTTCTTGGGGCTAGCTAGCTATTATCATCGTTTCGTTAAGGGATTCTCAGCTTTGTCAGGGCCCTTGACACGATTGACGAGGAAGAATGTCCGATTTTAGTGGGATGACGGTTGTGAGCAGAGTTTTTAGGAGCTGAAGCAGAGGTTAGTCACAACGCCTGTGTTGATCATCCCATCTAGGGGTGAGGGGTATACCATTTACAGCGATGCGTCCTTGAAAGGATTTGGTTGTATATTGATGCAGCATGACAGGGTAGTTGCATATGCGTCCTAGTAGTTAAAAGAATATGAAAAGAACTACCCTCCCACGATATTGAATTAGCTGCTGTGGTGCACGCATTGAAAATTTGGAGGTATTATCTGTACGGCGAGCAGTGTGAGATTTTCTCTGACCACAAGAGTTTAAAGTATTTCTTCATGCAGAAGGAACTAAATATGAGGCAGAGAAGGTGGTTGGAGCTGATTAAGGATTTTGATTGTACCATCAGTTATCACCCAGGGAAAATGAACGTGGTAGCTGATGCGTTGAGTAGGAAATCCAAGGAGCCAATGTTGGCGGCTATAGGGATCCAACATTCGATCATGATGGATCTGGAGAGACTCGGCATAGAGTTAGTAGAGAGTGATCTCCCAGTATGTATTGCTAACCTAGTGGTACAACCTACTCTACAGGAAAAAATTAAAGCCGCTCAAAAGGAGGATCCAGAATTAGCAAAGGCGATAGACAGAGTGCATAGTGGGAAGGGGGAGGAGTTTAGTATTGCAAATGACGGAGCTTTGCGGTTCCGTTCTAGATTATGTGTTCTTGCCGATACTGAGATCAAGAAGACCATTCTAGAGGAAGCTCACAAATCTTTGTATACAGTTCATCCCGGTAGTATGAAGATGTATAGAGATCTGCGAGAGTCGTACTGGTGGAGTGGTATGAAGAGGGGGATCGACGAGTATGTAGCGCAGTGTTTGACATGCCAGTAGGTGAAAGCTGAGCACCAGAAGCCGGCAGGGCAGTTGCAGCCGTTATTTATCCCGGAGTGGAAGTGGGATCACATATCGATGAACTTCGTGTTAGGACTGCCGACGGTGTTGCATAGCCAGAATGTCATCTAGGTGATTGTTGATCGGTTGACGAAGACCGCCCACTTTATTCCTATCAAGATCAGCTACTCCCTTAGCCGTTTGGCGGAGATTTACATTCAGAAGATAGTACGTTCTCATGGGGTGCCTATATCTATTGTGTCAAATCGAGACCCACGATTCACATCACGATTTTGGAGAAGTCTGCAGGAGGCTCTGGGGTCTCAGTTATCATTTAGTACGGCATTCCATCCTCAGTCAGATGGGTAGACTGAGAGGATGATACAGACATTAGAGGATATGCTCCGTGCGTGCGTACTAGACTTTGGGGGTAGTTGGACTCAGTTCATGCCATTAGTAGAATTTGCGTATAATAATAGCTACCAGTCCAGCATTGGCATGACACCATTTAAGGCTCTATATGGTAGGAGATGTCGATCTCCTTTGTTTTGGGATGAAGTGGGTGAGTAGCGAGTAGTAGGGCCAGAGTTTGTGCAGCAAGCACGTGATAAGGTTCGGCTTATCAGGGACATGATTAGTGCAGCACAAAGCCGACAGAAAAATTACGCTGATAATTGCCGCAGGAACCTAGAATTTGATATAGGTAATCATGTGTTCCTGAAGATAGCTCCGATGAAAGGGGTTATGCATTTTGGGAAGAAGGGTAAACTTAGTCCTAGGTTTATCGGTCCATTTGAGATTCTAGATAAAGTGGGTCTGGTAGCTTATCAGCTAGCTTTAACTCCGATGTTGTCCAAGATCCACAACGTATTCCATGTGGCTATGTTAAGGAAATACGTTCCAGATCCTTCTCATGTCATCAGTTATGATGAGTTGGAGCTTAGTGATTCACTGGGATATGAGGAGGTACCAATACAGATTCTGGATAGGAAAGTGCAAGAGTTACGTAATAGGGCGATTCCTCAGGTAAAAGTCTTGTGGAGGAATCATGCAGTAGAAGAGGCTTCTTGGGAGTCCGAGGAGCAGATGAAGCAGAGGTATCCACATTTATTTCAAGAGGTCTTAGTGGATAAATGTAAATAGTTAAGTAGTTTTCTGTTGCAGGTACATGTAATGGTTGAATAGTGTAGTACTTTAGTTTTGGGAAAAATTTTCTTTTATATATATGTAATCTCCCAATACTTGAAATGTAACTACGGTATTCCTCCGCCATAAGTGAGGGTAAGTAATAAAATAAGTAGACCCTTTTTTCCTGATTAAAGGATGGCGAGTTATGGGAACAATAAATTTCGAGGACGAAATTCTTTTAAGGGGGGAGGAATGTAGTAACCGGTAAAATTAAATTAAATAATAATAATAATAAAATAATAAAATAAAATAAAATAAAATAATTAAATTAACAAGTAAAATGAATAGTATGATAAGGAAAAATATATATATATATAAATAAGTTATTAGGATATTTATGTAATACATATAAGTTAAAAGTAATAATGATATATATATATATATATATATATATTATATATGTAAGTTATCTTAAAGTGAGCTTCTCCAAGAAGTTTTGTTTAATTAATGGTTATCATGATATTAATATATATATATATATATATACATAATAGTGCAAGCTTCTCCAAGAAGCTTGCTTTAAGTTTGGAAGTGCTCTCTCTTTCTCCTACGACTCTCTCTCTCTCTCTCTCTCTCTCTCTCTCTCTCTCTCTCTCTCTCTCTCTCTCTTTCTCTCTCTCTCTCTCTTCGATTTTGGGCTAGTTTTAGGCCAAATCGACAAACCGAAGCCATCACGACGCTCCTGGCGAAGTTCTTTGCAAATCTGTCGGAGCGGATCGTCAGGGAAACGAAGTTGGATTTCATCCCAAATCCAAGGTAAGACTTTATACTCAATATTTGGATTTTTGACAGTTGAAGAAAAGGATATACGTGTTGAAATATTAAAATTTAATATTGGGAGTTTTCGTTTCCAAGGATGTTGATTGGGAACGTTGGGAATCATCTCTAAGTTGAGGTAAGACTTTTTAAGTCGAATTTGACTTAGTAGTAGTTGTAGAAAATGTTGTGCGTACAAAAATACTAAACTTTAATTCTGCGAGTTTTCGTTTCCAGAGTTGTTGAGTTGGGAACCCTGCGGGTGCGGGGAAGATTTTCTTAGGGGCTTTGCAGGAGTCAGGTAAGGAGATAAACTAAGCTAGTTTTGTTTTGAGAAAATGCATGTATATATATGTAGCATCTGGTTTCAGGAAAAATAAATATATTTATATATATGATTTATATTTGGAAAATACTGTTTAAATGACGATATGTTGAATATGTGGAAAATTTGTTCAGTGTGGCATGAGTATAAAAATGTTGCGAAATACTGTTTTCTGGGAATGGGGATGATATGGATTTCTATGATGGAAAACCGGCGTACGGGCCTAGAGATATATATATATATATATATGTGTGTGTGTGTGTGTGTGTGTGTGTTTGATTTGCAGCGTACGGGCCGTGCTATGTGGATATATCTGTCGGCGTACGGGTCGTGCTATGTGGATATGTTTGCCAGCGTACGGGCTGTGCTATGTGGATGAGATTTGCTAGCGTACGGGTTGTGCTATATGATTTTCCGGCGTACGGGCCGAACTATGTGATTTGCCAGCGTACGGGTTGTGCTATGTGATTTACCGGCATACGGGCTGAGCTATGATAAAATTTGAAATACCGGCTTACGGGCCGATGATTTTCATGATATATGTATATATGAAAAATGATATGAATGATTTGATAATTAATTATATGAGTTATCCATGTATCATGATTTTAGTATATGTATATGATATCAGAACCTGGTTGGCTTGGTCTAGGCTAGCACTTACACGGTACCGTTGCTATGTGTCCATGGTCTTCGTGATCATGATATTTGTGTTAACGTCACTGTACGGAGTGGTGTGAGATTGGATGGTCGATGTGGTTATTTTCAAGAAGTGTGCTGTTATCGCCCGTCGTGTACAGACTAGTCTGGGTAAACCCATCGGACCTACAGACTACTGTTTGACTTGGCAGTGGTTGTCCAACCATTGTTAGGTCCCGCCTTTGGACCACACAACCCAGTCATGTGGGAGTAATTTATGACAACAACCAGCTAACCTACCAGGATTGTTTTATGTTATTATTATAATATGAGATAAGATATGCTTATGAAATGCCATATGTTCTGCCATGTTTTAATATACATATGTTTTCCCAGATTTGATAAATAGTACTGAATATGATATGTAAGGTATATGTAAAACACAGTATACTCATGTTGCCACACACTAGTATTAGTTTATTTCCCTTACTGAGAGGTGTCTCACCCCTAAATCTTATTAACTTTTTAGGAGCCCCGGATAGAAAAGCGGGAAAAGCCCCGCTGATATAATACGGTCTATCTGCCCTTTTTGAAGGGTAAGTTTTGTAGGGACGGTTGGATTTTGTGAAAATGTCCCTAAGTTTTATTTTTGGGATGTATATATGAAAATACAGTGATTGTAGTAACTCTGGTATATTGTGGCATATGGTATTGAGATGTACATGTTTATATATTTTCTGCTGCTAGGGCTTCTGCTTTATGTTCTAATATATCCCTGGTGCCCACGGGCCCAGGTGGATTGTGACTTGCTGAGCTGGAATATGGGATATGTGATATTGATAATATATATAAAAAAAAATATGTGGAAAAATGAGCAGGTCATGACATCTTTACTTGGGATATTTCGTAAGAGAGTTAACAACTTATGTTCTAACTAAAGTCTCTTATAAAAATGTTACATGTTTTAAATGTAAGAAGTTGGGTCACATTAAGTTTTACTGTCCTTTTAAAAACAAAGATGTCAAAATTAAGAAAGTCTGAAAAGTCAAAGGAGAATCAAGTGCTAATCCCCATGGACCCAAGAAAATCTAGGTACCAAATGGTATATGGATAGCGGATGTTCACGTCACATGACTGGGGATAAAGTTAAGTTCACATCCATCACACCCAAGGATGGAGGATTTGTCACTTTTGGGGATAATGCTAAGGGAAGGATCAGAGGTGTAGGTAAAGTTGGTAACGATTCATCACTAATTATAGATGATGTTTTTTTGGTTGATGATTTAAAGCACAACTTATTGAGTATAAGCCAATTGTGTAATAAAGGTTACAAAGTGTCTTTTGAACATGACAAGTGGTTTGTTGAACACAAAACTGATAATAAGATACTATTCACTGCTGAGCGTCATGAAAACGTATACACCACCAGTTTTGATAACTTAACCTCACAGAGTGTGACATGCTTCTATGCTATGAATGAAATTAGTTGGATTTGGCATAAGAGACTAGGACATGCAAACATTGACTTAATATCTAAACTTGTTAAGAGAGACTTAGTTAATGGATTGCCTAAGACTAAATTCGTGAAAGATAAAATCTGTGATGCATGCCAACTAGGAAAACAAGCAAGAACTAGCTTTGAGAAGAAGAAAGTAATCTCTACTACAATGCTACTTCAAATACTACACTTAGATTTATTTGGTTCAAACCCAACTCAGAGTTTAGGAGGAAAATCATGCACATTCCTCATAGTTGATGATTATTCAAGATATACATAGGTACTATTGTTAGGTCACAAAGATGAATCGTGTGAACGATTCATTAAACTGTGTAAGAAAATTTAAAATGAAAAGGGTTATACTGTCACTAAAATCTGAAGTGATAGGGGTAGAGAATTTAAAAATCAAGGCATGGAAGACTACTGCAATTCATTAGGAATAACTCATAATTTCTTGGCTCCTAGAACACCACAACAGAATGGTGTAGTTGAAAGAAAGATAGGTCTATACAAAAAATGGCCAGAACTATGCTTAACGAACATAAACTACCTAAGTACTTCTGGGCTAAGGCAGTGAATACCTCCTGCTATGTTCTAAATAGAGTTTTAATTAGACCATCCATAAATAAAACTCCATATGAATTGTGGAATGGCCATAGACCAAACATATCGTAATTTCATGTCTTTGACTGCAAATGTTTCGTACTTAGAGACAATGAACATTTAAGAAAGTTTGATGTGAAATCTGATTAAAGAATTTTTCTAGGATATGCCTTAGATAGTAAAGCCTACCGGATATATAATAAACGAACTTTAACTTTTGCAGAATCTATCCATGTAGTATTCGATGAGTAAAATCCTTTCTCCAAAAAAACCGATGAGGATGAAATTGAGATAAATAATGGAATTGAAAAATTATCCATTGAAGATAATTCAGATAAGAGAAATGAAATTAAAGAAACATCTTCTAAAAATAATCAAGTTAAAAATGAGGTTAATGAACCACCTAAAGAATTGAAGTACATAAAGAATCATTCCATAGATCAAATCATAGGCAAACCATCACGTGGAGTAACCACTCGATCCTTACTTAGAAATGAGGTTAGTCATCTTGCATTCCTATCTCAAGAAGAACGTAAGAATGTGAGTGATGCAATAAAGGATGAATCTTGGGTGATGTCCATGCAAGAAGAGTTAAATCAATTTGAGAGAAATAAAGTCTGAACATTAGTTCTTAGACCTGAGGATAAGTCAATTATCGAAACAAAATGGATATTTAAGAAAAAGAAAGATGAACATGTGATAGTGGTTTGAAATAAGGCAAGACTAGTAGCTCAAGGATATAATCAAGAAGAAGGAATTGACTTTAAAGAAACCTTTGCACCTATAGCTAGAATGGAAGCCATTCGAATGCTCTTAGCCTATGTTGCTTTTAAGGATTTCAAGTTATATCAAATGGATGTCAAAAGCGCAATTTTAAATGGTTACATAAGTGAAGAAGTTTATGTAGAACAACCCCCAGGTTTTGAAAACCATAAGTATCCAAATCGTGTTTATAGACTAAAAAAAGTCTTATACGGTTTGAAGCAAGCTCCTAGAGTTTGGTATGAAAGGCTAAGCGGTTTTCTACTGTAAATGTATTTACTAGAGGTAAGATTGACACAACACTCTTCATAAAAATAAAAAACAAGAATATGCTCCTAGTCCAAGTATACATAGATGATATCATTTTTGGAGCAACGAGCGAAGAGTTGTGCAATGAGTTTGTAAGCACTATGCAGAGTGAATTTGAGATGAGCATGATGGGTGACCTAAATTTTTTCCTAGGACTTTAGATAAAACAAGAAAAAGATGGATTTTTCATAAATCAATCAAAGTACATTAGAGATCTGCTCAAAAGGTTTAACATGGAAGATGAAAAATACTAGGGACACCTATGAGCTCCTCGTTGAAATTAGACAAAGATGAACATGGTATACCAGTAGATGTAAAGTTATATCGTGGAATAATTGCTAACTTACTGTATCTAACTGTTAGCAGGCCTAATATAATGTTTGGTGTATGCTTATGTGCGAGATTTCAGGCTGCACCTAAAGAGTCTCATCTACTAGCTGTTAAAAGAATACTAAGACACTTGATAGGAACCATTGAACTTGGATTATGGTATCCCAAGTATACCTCCTTTGAGATTGTAAGTTATTCAGATGCTGATTTTGCCGGAAATAAAGTGGATAGAAAAAGCACAAGCGGCACATGCCATTTCTTAGGAAATTCTTTAGTATCTTGGTTCTCAAAGAAACAAAATTCAGTTGCATTATCCACAGTTGAGGCTGAATACATAGCGGCTGAAAGTTGTTGTGCTCAAACGTTATACATGAAGCAACAACTTATAGATTTTGGATTAAGTTATGACACAATTCCTATAAGATGTGACAATACAAGTGCAATAAATATCTTAAAGAATCCTATATCACATTCACGAACTAAACACGTAGAAATTAGACATCACTTTCTTCGTGATCAAGTGCAAAAAAGAGATGTGACACTTGACTTTATATGCACAAATGAACAATGAGCAGACATATTCACGAAACCACTTGCGGAGGATAGGTTTATCCAAATTAGATGTGAATTAGGACTTATGCATAGTCGTGAAGTTGCCTAGAATTACGTTAGAATACATAATTAAGGGGAAGCAACTTACATTAAAATTGCCAATGGTTCTACATTTTCATTTGTTTGGCAAAACGTTACACATTTGGTATCAAACTTTGGACTTTAATGGACTAACTTACTTTTCATGCCTGTTTTAATTAAAAAATTGTGTATGCTCTATTGAATGAAATTGGTAGAGGGAGAAGTAAATTAAATTGCATAGGGGGAAAAATTGATTTTTTTACATTGAGATATAATTACGTTAGAATATTTTTATACATACCTTTTTGTTGATGTCAAAAGGGGGAGAAGTGTGTGTGCAAAAATAGTTTATAGTAAGTATACATTTGTGAAAAGGGGAGACAAATATAGTTGCAAACATATTGGTATCTAATTTTTGAGCTTTACGTGCAAAATTAGTGCCTATTCTATAGTGCGTGTAAGCATACTTCATATTGTCAAATTTTATATTGTGCATTAATTGAGGAGGAGCCTTGTTAGGCGTAACCTATTTTATATTTTTGCTCATGTATTTGTCATCATAAAAAAGGGGGAGATTGTTGACTCTATGAGTGCAATCCTATTTTGATAATGACAAATCACTTGGTATTTGATCTGTGCATTGAGATTGTAAGAAGGAATATTATTTAGCATGCATGAAAGGTGAATGAGTCATGGAAGCCAAGAGGAGTAAAGCATATATACCTGGCACAACCCATGGAACTAAAAGCGAAGAAGGATAAAGGAACAAGCTTCTAGTTGAAGACTTTAATGGGAATTGGTATCTAGATTTGATGTATTTACATGACATATGATATATTTTGAAGCTCATTTACATCTTAGACTTACCTTAGGACTCATGCATCACATAAAAAATTTATTTGAAATAGCTCTAAGTTGAAATGAATTTTCGAGGCAAATTATTAGAGGCCTCGTCGACTAACATATGAAGGCCACTTGGCGACGAACATATTGTCTTGTCAACGAGAAAATACCGAGAGCACTAAAATTTCAGACAGGGCTCTCATCGACGAATGTCGGGGGCGCTGACTTACGTTCTAATGTGGACACAGATGGAAAATCAAGTTTTTAATAGATCCAATGGTTAGGATTCATCCTAGAGCTAAGAACACATATAAATATACTCTCTAAACCCTAGAGCACTACTTTTTTCATAGCATTGGTGTACGTTTGAATAATTGGGTAATATTGTATGCTTGTTAAAGACACATATAAAATTACTCATTGGGTTGATTAATTTAAAAAAAAATTGATTGAGGTAGTGATTAGTAGCCTGGAACTTTGTAATTGATTGTTTTCAAAATTAAAACCTAAAGGATTTATTTTTAAAATACCCAATTCACCCCCCTCTTGGGATAACACCGTAATTCACAACCTATTCAAAGAAAACATTTATCCAACACAATCGATACCAATATGTTCATAATGTTATGTTCACCACTTTTATACACACCAACCTATCAAATTACTATAAAAATTTTGACAAAGTCCCCTTTAAAAATTGAGCATATCCATCGACGCATCTATTCAAAGAAAACATTTATCGAACACAATTGATACCAGTATGTTCATAATGTTACATTCACCACTTCAATACACATCCAACCTATCAAATTATTATAAAAATTTTGGGGCGGTCCCCTTTAAAAATTGAGCATATCCATCCATGCACGTGTTCAAAGAAAACATTTATCCTATATAAGGCATAGCACTATGTGCACAATGTTACATTCACCACTTCCATGTATACATTCGTGGGAAACAATATGAAATGTTCATTCACACCAGTCATAACCAAATTTCATTCACATATACATCCTATGGAAAATGAATAAATATTTTTAATTATAGATAAATAATACAACGATGCTCTTTACAATTGAAAAAAAGAAGAAAATATAATGTTGTACAAATAAAATAGAACGATCATCTATACAAATGAAAGAATGGACATCTGGATGCTATACTGAAGAATTAATACAACGATCTATACAAGTTAAAAAATGAACAAATAGATGCTTGTCACTTTAAATAATACGATGAACTATAAAAATGAAATAATGAACAAATACATGATGTACAAATGAAAGAAGGAACAAATACATGTTGTACAAGTGAAATAATATGACGATGATCTCCTTCTCGGTGCCCCAGGAAGGTCGTCTCTGGTGTTGGGGTGACTGCCTTCTGCGTCTGCCCTCTCCTGGCTGCTCCTCTGCCTCTGGTGTCTAGCTTGTCGATGTGCTACATCTCCTTCATCTCTGCCCATAGGTACGGTATCATCTATCTCCATGCAAAGTAGATGGGGAGCTAACTTGTTTGAAGTCTCTGGACGGTGGCAAAGCAGGTGCATCCATCTCCTCTGCATCGAGAGGGTCGTTTAGCAGGTATAACATCGATAGGGTGGCGATAGAGTTAGACAGGGCGTTCGCCTGTCTACTAGATGAGCTTGCAATATTGGCGGCTGTTGATGGGGCATACGGTGCGAACGGCCCGAATATGTACTCTGTCTGTACAATGGCGGCGAAAACGCCGAACTTGACGGATGACTGGAGAAAGCTGCTCGACCTCCTCGTACTAAAGCTGCTTGACTTATTCGTGGTGCCAGGGCTCGTTGTGGTGTAGGGATTTGTTGCCTATCCTCGTGGACAATGTCCAAGCCTGCTCTCGCTAAATCATTCACAGTGAGCTCTGAAGAGAGTAGGCTGACCAAGTGTAGTACATCTGCCTGCATCATATGAAAAAAGTGGTTACCACATTGACATCGTAGTGTAGACGGTAAAAAATTAGGTGTGCATTAGAGCATTCTTACAAAGCTCATGAAGACCGCCACGGTCCTATCTACGAAGTGTCATGTGATGGACTTATAACATGTATAATATGGGTCCTCTGGACCCATTGGACCGTTTACCTCCACTCCCTATGTGATGTACTCTTATTGATGCCCCCACAGAGTCATGTACATTGCATGCTTAGTAGCCCAATTCATGTTCCCTCGACCATGGCCATCAAAGAGCAGTTTGGAATGCCCTACCGATAGTCGAACTTATGCATCACTTAGTCAGGGAGATGCCACTCGATAATATGAAAACAAATAAGT
Source organism: Malania oleifera (assembly GCF_029873635.1). NCBI lineage: Eukaryota > Viridiplantae > Streptophyta > Magnoliopsida > Santalales > Ximeniaceae > Malania > Malania oleifera. The sequence continues at coordinate 64,592,810 of NC_080427.1, read as the reverse complement.
GGCACTTGGGCTACCCACAGGTCCCTCCTAATTGCATAATCAGTTATCCGTGTAGGGCGCCCATATGAACTACGCGTAAACGTATGTAAAATGTAAGAGGTGGATAGGGATATATGATAAATATACAATACAGTCAATACACTTGAATGTGGCTATACCTCATGCTCTTGGTGCATGTTCAACTCGAACCTGTACCTGGGCAACGTATGTTGCACAACATTTGGCGCCAACAACTGATCCCTCCACTTGTACAAAATAATACGTAAGTGAATAGGTGTAA